>NC_084513.1:16320759-16626259 GCF_024500385.1 Phyllopteryx taeniolatus | reverse complement strand
TGGTACAAATAAAAAATATTCTACAGTATTTCAAACAAGCATACAAGAAGCACAGACCTCTGACAAGGCTTTTTTACTATCAACTAAATTTCGCAATCAGATGTTTCCATCTCGATTAAAAAACTGTCAAACACAGCACCTGGCTGAAATGTTTACGTTTTGTTCCCTCGGGTTGAGAGGAAATTTGGACAAAACCTTACCTCGTTTTACCAATAAAGACTCTACATGAGGACAATAAACTACAACATGGTCAGATGCGATTTAAGCATGTGGTAAACTGATTGCATTTTATCCTACATGAGCACTTATCTTTCATTCTCACATATTACAGGTATAAGATACAGTATATACACCGGAAAAAAACATCTTTGAATACAAACATCAGATCCGGGTGAAACTTGGTTTGACCCTGTACTGTAAAAATGAACAAAAGAATCCTGATTTTTTTTTTGCTTTTTCATTTCAAAAGATGTCTTTTATGAAAAAAGATTATTGTATCATAACCTAAATTGAAAGAATGTCACCTGGATTTAATTGGATGGCTGTTGGAAGAATATCAGAATACAAGCTAAAACAAATCTAGTTAGTATCTACAAAAACATGATGAAAACATAACTTCCTTTTTATAATAACGGTTTACTTTAGACTGCAACTGTTTCTCCCACTAAAGTGATTGATGGTCAAAGGAGAGCAAAATAAAGTACTAATAAATGTATACAACTAGAAGGACTGGCCTAAAGGGCACACATGTACATACAAATGTCTTTCTGGGATTAGCAGACCCTTGATTTTTGTTTTCTTCTTACAAAGGCAAAGTTGCTTTGGGATGGGGTGGAAAAAGGTGAAGGATGAGCTCACCTTTAGCCCTACTGGTGTGAACTCTGGCACGCAACCAGATCAACTCGTCGGCCCTCTCTGGAGTAAGGTCTTTGACCAGCACCAAAGCCCTGTCTGCAAACACACACAGACACACACGTGCACAAGGTGAATTACTTCAGAAAAGGCTTTTTGAAATCCATTTTTCCTCCTCAGGGTGCTGAGTGGCACACCCAACCTCAGTCTGACCTTGGCTTGGATATTTTCAAAAGACAGAAAAAAATGTGAGTAAGCATGCATGAGCTTGTGTACACAAGTAAATAACATTTTGAAATTACAGCATTGCCAAGTCAGACGCCGCCTCACTGCCTTCTTCTGAGGGATTTTTGACAAATTGGGACTCACGCACGTCACTTAGAGGCATGTTCCATCCTTATTATCAGCAAACAGCAGACAGAGAGGCTGGATCAGAAAAAGCAGGGCTGCCGAACTCTGCGTCAACCCACATGAAAGCTTTCCGCCCTCCACCCCCTCCCCGTGGACATCCAGGCTCGGCATGCAGGTGAGTAAGGACCCACTTTGTTTACAGCCACTGAAGCTGAAAAGGTGTCCATACGGTTGGACCCGGACATTTCTGTCTGCTTGTATGGGTTTATTATCAGCGAGAACACTCCCTGGAGTTGAATGGCAAGGTGAGAATAAAAGATTGGTCTTGATAGTAATCATTCTGAGGTGTGTTATCAGTCCCTAAAACAGCAAGATGCGTGTGCTATGAGACATTCTTTATACACGTCACAATGCCACGGATCATTTGAGGGGCCCAACGGCCTCACGGCCCAGCTTGAGAAAGACAAACAGCCTTTTATATCAATAAATGGCACAGTGATGACTTTGCGGTACACCGTACATAGAAAATGTATAATTGTGAGACAGAAACAAACAGAATGTGATCTATTGTCAAGCATTAAAATTAGTCTTTTTTTTCTTTGTCATGAATATGCATACATGAAATTTGATCTCTACATGTAATTCCTGGGGGGGCCGGGTGCTTTGCTCTTGGCAACTGAATGCCAGTCAGGTCATATTCTTAATTACACATCCACAGCTGAGCCAGTCTCCATTTATTAATCCATTTATCCAAAGGGAATGAATAATTACCACCATGTTGCTTCCTTTTTGTAAATTCATATTAAAGTAGAATGTATGACGAATGTTATTCAGATCAGTGTGGAATTTCAAATCTAACCCAAAATAAAAAACTAAATTTGTCATGCAAAATTCCCATAAGAATATCAGAAATTCAAATAAAGCATTGGTAACCACTATAAGCCAGAGTGTCGATGGGTGTTTAGTGAGGGGTAGAAACAGCTGCTATACTAACCTAGTTTTTGTTGAGACTGGACCATTGCCGACACACTGTAACGGTCCTTGGCAAAGTCCTGAACATTTCAAGAACAAAAATATGCATGTAATTCCTCCACTTTTATTTTGCAAGCGTCGGTTTGGCTGCACTAAAAGTGAGATAAGGGATAATGACAAGTAGCGGGACAATGCGGGCGTTTACACAAGGAGCGTTGCTTAGGTGTGAGTCAACGGGTGTAGAAAACCTGAAACGTAAATTGTGGGGATACTTACATCTTGCTCTTCATTTGTCTGATCTCCAGCCTGAAACACAAAAAGGCTGTCAAATTACATACAGCTAATGGGGGGAGGTGTACATACAATATATAAAACCCAAATATGTCACAAATTGAAAGGTGAAATTTAAACCTTTGATACAAGAAATCTGAATAAAAACGGTTATTCATAGCTCAAGCTAGAGGCTAATCTTGAGATGCCTGGAAAGCATAGCTCTTCTTCATATTGCGCCAACAAATCACAGATAATGAGGAATGGCAGTCGGAGATATTGCTTTGTAATGGAAACAGGAGAAGTGGACAGATATTCTCCACATCTGCGCCGACTTGGGGGAAAATGAGCCTCAGTGTGTGCACTGAGATGGAGTCTTGGTTGGGCTATACTTTCATTTCCTATGCAAATGGGTATTGGGGTATGTAACTGCCTGACGTTGGATGATGGAATTGGAATCACCAATCCTTTATTTGATAATTCAATCACAAAGATGGATGATATCAGCTGAATAAAGTGCCGCTGAAGCCGTCAGAGTTGCTTGTGCAACAGGTTTCAGGAGAAATGTGGTGGACAGAAAACAAGAAAGCTTTGAGCCTTCGCCTCCAGGGCCATGCAGCATTCATAGCTGTGATTCTATGGATGGATTTAATGTTTATATCCAATTGAATTGACTATATAAATCTAGCACAACCTAACCTACTTAAAGCTGGACTAATACATATGGAAAGCATATTTTCTCACTTTATTAGTTAGTTTTCTTAAGTTCTGACATACATGTACTGGGGGAGCGGTGACTCCTACCGGTCGTCCAACTACGTCACTGGGCAGCTGTTTTCACCATGCCCCTTTTCACGCAAAATGTATCATCTACTTAGAAAGAATTGTTGGATGACTGGTTAGCACATCTGCCTCACAGTTCTGAGGACTGGGGTTCAAATCCTGGCCCCGCCTGTGTGAAGTTTGCATGTTCTCCCCGTGCCTGGGTGGGTTTTCGCCGGACACTCCGCTTACTTCCCACATCTTAAAAACATGCACGGTAGGTTGATTGATTACTCTAAATTGCCCATAGGTGTGAATGTACGCGCGAATGGTTGTTTTTTTTAGATGTGCTCCGCAATTGGCTGGCGACCAGTTTAGGGTGTACCCCGCCTCTCGCCTGAAGATAGCTGGGATAGGTTCAAGCACGCCCGTGACCCTTGTGACGATAAAGCGGTACAGAAAAATGGATGGATGGATGGATTTTTAGCCACATTTGGAAGAGCCCTGATTAGTTCTCGTAAATGTATAAATGCGTCTCTCTTTTGTAGACGACCTACAATTACAGGGGACTGGGATATAAGTTTATCGTCCAGAGTTATCTGAGCATTGCGTGTCGAAGGGGAGCCAACGTGTCGTGCTCTCAATGTAGAGGAAAATAACACTTTGTTTGGGCAGATGTAAACAAAGCTAAAATGGCAGGAATACTTGAACAATGGATAGCGTTGTCCCCCTCCTGTTGAATAACAACCGTGCTGAAACCACAATGCCCATCAAGAACGCACGACACAGTCTTACCAGCTGTGAGTGGAGGCAACGGATGTGAGACACACCAAAAAACAAAACAAAAAAAAAACCAAAAGAAAAAAAAAACTACTGACCAGCTTGGCCTGTTTCTCAGCCTTTTTTGCAGCTTTCTCTGCTTCCTTTTGCTGTTTCTTCTGGGCTTTCTTTGACTGGGCCTGCTGGTCCTCCTCCACCGCCGCTGCCCTGAGACAGGAAGAAACACAAAACATAAACATTGAAGTCAACTTCCACCCTGTATTTCTCTTGAAGGCCAGAGGAAGTTGTTCACCATCATCGTCACATCCCACTTGTAACCTTTAATCCCATTATGTACGACTAAAGAGCAGTTAAACGCAGGGATTAAAATTGTTCATTCAAAGATTTCGCTGAATGGATGCATAAATATGGCTGAGTGAGGAGATAGCTTTTCCTGCTTCAGACGCTTTAGTGAGTCAAGCGCCCCGGGAAGGTGGACATCATATTGCACATGTAGTTTGGATGCAGTTGCAATAAACACTACATGTACTCATAATGTTGGAAAAGAGACTTCCAGAAAGCTATCAAATATGTGAAAGCTGTCACAATGTTTTTTTTGTATTATTTTCTTTTCTGGCGGCTGGATAAGACAAGGAGTTTCAGTTTCGCCACCGCAGGGAAAAGCCCAAGACGGTGGGATCCTTGACGAAGGAACTCCAACCGCTGGACATCGGTGTAAACAGGCCGTTCAAAGTGAAGTTGCGAGCGCCGTGGGAGCGATGGGTGACAGGTGGCGAACACAGCTTTACTAAGACTGGGAGGCAACGCTGGGCGAGTTGCGCTACCATATGTGAATGGATTGTGGATGCCTGGGCTAAGGTATCTGCTTTGACTGTTGTCTGGGCTTTCGCGAAAGCCGGCATCATTGCTGAACAGCCCCCCGGCAACGAGACTGACTCTGACAATGACGAGAGGGAACCCGGCGTGTTTGTTGGAGAACTTTCCCAGCTGTTCATTTTGGATACAGAACACGAGGACTTTGATGGATTTGTGGATGAGGATTAATTAAAAAAAATAACGTGAGAACATTGTTAAATACTTCAATAAAGTACAACTGAACTCAGTTTTGCTCCCGTTGCTTTTTTAAAAACATTGTTTTCGCGTGCATGCATGCTACCGTATGTTTTAAGCTAGCGTATGTTTTACCATGCCTGGGCCCAATAATACGGTGCACCTTATCCATCCATCCATCCATTTTCTGAGCCGCTTCTCCTCACTAGGGTCGCGGGCGTGCTGGAGCCTATCCCAGCTGTCATCGGGCAGGAGGCGGGGTACACCCTGAACTGGTTGCCAGCCAATCGCAGGGCACATAGAAACTAACAACCATTCGCACTTACAGTCATGCCTACGGGCAATTTAGAGTCTCCAACAGGGATGGGATGTGGGAGGAAACCGGAGTGCCCGGAGAAAACCCACGCAAGCACGGGGAGAACATGCAAACTCCACACAGGCGAGGACGGGGATTGAACCCCGCACCTCAGAACTGTGAGGCTGATGCTCTAACCAGTCGGCCACCGTGCCGCCCGGTGCACCTTATGTATGTGTTAAATACAGAGACTTTGCCTTTTAATACGGTGCGCCTTATGGTCGTGAAAATACGGTAATTGATGACTCTAAATTACCCATGGGTGTGAATGTGATTTGCTTTTAGTTCCTACAGTAAGTGTCTCTCACTCAAAGTCAGCTGGGATGGACTCTCTTGATTTCTAATTGTATTGTTAAAATGTTACTTTAAAAAAAGATGCCTGTGCATTTAATAACACCTTTATGATGGCAATAGTTTGGACTACAGAATAAATAATTCCATGTAAGTGATTGTCATGGTTATGTTTATTTTGAAAGTCACTTGTTTAAAAATTTGGTCAACCATTGAGGTACCACCATAACTAAGAAAGCAAAACCATTCCCAAAAAATGAAAAATGGTGTCCAACATTAAGGAACAGCTGTCAGTTGCTAGCACAGAAAGTGAAAATATGTTTTCGGGCATCTATGCAAAGATGCAATAAACTATTGAATCATGCATCTGATCTCATAAACACTGAACCTTGCACTTCTCAAAATTAGTTTTGCATTAACTTTTATTAAGCGAGTTAAAAGTGCAGGTGCATGAATAACTGCTGTTTGGCTTTACCAGTCCAGGTGTCCTGACCTAAAGGAAGGAATCTGAGTCTGTTTAGTCACAGGAAATAACAAGGACCAAAGTCTGACTATAAATAGCCTTAATAGTCTTAACAATAAAATTAATTCATACACAAAAATATAATACCCTTGACAAAGATCAAACAAACAATCTTTACCTTTTATAACTGGTCCCAAAAAGTTTGGGGACTGCTGATCTAAAGCACTGTAAGCACACCCATTTTTTTAGTGCTGGACCTCCAACGATGCATTCAGCCATAAGTACCCTATTCGAATTACTTTAACTTCGTACTCCTTCAAAGGTGAAGCCGGAGCGGTGAAAGGCATTTTCAAATTTCAAGTATAATTTATCCTTTTCATGGATTTCTCAGGAAATTTTCCACAATTTGATGGCAGCCTTAGCTGTAGATGAATCACGGCTCTTTGGCATTACTGCGTTCATTCCCATCTTATGCGCAGTAGGTGTGTCAGAAATATGGACGGAAGAATCCGCGATGAAAAGTGCACAAGTCCATGCTCATAGAAAAGGAATTGCGCGTGAACGAGAAAATATAACCCTTAATGAGTTGGTCCAATTGGGTTGGGGAATAACTCAAAAATCGAAATGTGGCACACATTTACCTCTCTTACTATCAAATCTTTTTAGAATCAATTCTCCTATTGGTGATTGGCTGTGTCATTGAATAATAATCACCCCTCCTTGCCACTATTATTATTATTTTTTTTTACTAATAACATGCATTTTGCATTTAATGCTACAAGGTTGGCAACCACGATAAGCATTAGCACGCGAGCAGTTACCATTTTAGGTATTAAAAAACCCCCGCTAACTACCATTCAGCTCACTCAGAAATCATGACATATACACATCTAATAGTGTCTTAAAAATCACTTACAGATGCTCTTTTGTCGTTTTTGGCAAAGTTTATCAGTGGCCCAACCCTGCGTCTGTCTGCAATAAATGTCGATGTGAAACATTGGGTACGGCGGCGCAAACGTGGTTCCGGCTAACGTTTGCATTTACCTATTTTTGAAGTCGACTTAGCCGAGTTATTAGATTTCCCCCCCCCCCCCAACCCTACACACATTCAAACAAAATTTAGAAACAAAGGCTGTCGCTATGATTTATTGTAAATGACTTGCGAACCAGTTTATTAAATTAAACTGGATTAACCACCTCGTTTTACCCCAGGCCAGCAATTACTGTAGCGTAACGTACTATAAGTCCATCAAAAACATTTCTGAAAGGTTGTTAGACAAATAGAATATTACGTTAGGTCACCCCGACAACAAGAAACAATTGTGCACACTTGACTCAATAATGTTTATCTGACAATTATTCTGCTGTTGCAGAAATTCTGATCTGATAAAGAGGCTATAAATTGATAAGACTTTATAAGTATCGGTGTTATAATTCCATGTGAGCATAAAACTAAGTGAAATAGAGTAATTCTATAAAAAGATCCAAAGAACACCGATATACAGGACCAAATTAAGGTTCTATTTAACACTAACCCTTCTATTTACTACTATTTTAAATTAAAATCTAATTTAGTTTGTTCCAACTACATAAATGTGAGCGAGACAAAAAGCTGCAGAAGTAGTCATCATTTATGACTGTCAACACCTCACACTTAACTGAAATGTTATAGCATGTTTTACAGAGCTGATAATAGATGACTCAAATCACCTCAATTACCAGAAAAAAAAGAAAAAAAACTTTTAAGTCAGGTAGATTATTAAACTGTGCATACCAAAATGTGCATGTGGTTAGTGCATCTGCCTAACAGTCAGAGGTTCCGCATACTCCAACCCATCCCGGACCTTTTTGATAGGCGTTTCCATGTTCTCCTGTTGCTTGCAGGTACTCCCAACTTTTTCCAAAATTCCCAAAACATGCACTTTAAGGTAAATAGCTTATTAGTGAGAATGCGAGTGTGAATGATTGTTGGTCTTCAGTATAACCACTTCAGAGTGGACTCTGCCTCTTGTTCGGTCAGCTGGAATGGGCTCCAGCCTCCAGCTGACCTTGAGCAGGATAAACGGAATAGAAAGTGGATGGATGTATACCAATCCCTGTTTAATGAGTTTTTCCATCTCTATTAAGAAAACACCCACTTATCTAACTAACTACAGCATGACGAATGAGCAGAGGGTTGCTTGAGGACAGCTGAGGAATGTTGATCATGAACATACAGGTACGGCTTTGCAAAGCAGTTTTGGAAACAGAACTTTGCAAGCTATGTCCTCCTAAATAATCTAAACAAATATTTGTTGCTAATAACTTCAAAAGTAATAAAGATTGCATCTTTCCTCGGGCCAATTTCATAAGCAATGTATCAAACAATGCCAACATAAACTGCGATTGAGCCCTGGTTTGTTCTCTTTATTTAATTGGTTTTAAGTTTGGGTTTATAAAGTTTATTCAATAAACAGAATAAGGGGGTTGTGCATATTACTTGCATACACACATACCCTTGATGTTAGCACACACTAATAACAAGGCTATGTTGTCAATAACAACGAAATTTCTGGCCCCACATGATTAAAAATGACAATAATCTGCTGCTTCTGCAAGTAACAAGAGGAGAAAAACTGCATGGAATAACAGTGTCAGGGAATATCAAAGTTTGAGATATACAAGTTACTTCTCAAGTAAGATCATATCTAAGTTTAAAATGTGCAATGGTTACGTAAACATCTTAATTTTGATTAATTAATACACTTTTTACAAATGACAACAGGAGACATCAGGGGAATACATTTCTCGTCTTCCACTGACAGATGATGCAATCCAATGCACGTAAAGGCAATGCCACCTTGCTAACGCTAACTCCATTTTAGCCTTCCCAAAGCCAAGTTACGACTATTTGTGCAGGAGCTAAAATATGATTAAGCTAAGACACGCTTCTTACCCCTGAACGTCCTCTTTAGTCATGACGAGTTATTTTCTTGGCGAACGTGCTGAGATGCAGAAGACAGAGAGACAGGCGTGCACCGCGTCAGCTGTTACAGCATGCTGGGAAACCGGAAGAGGGGACTTATTTTGAGGTAACACCAAATGCCGATTGCGTTTCTAATCCGAGTAGAAACGAATAAGTGGTTCCCACGCTGTGCTTTGATAAAATCTAATACAAAAATAAATAAAGACATAGAAAAATAAAAATAATTCTACACATTATTTGTTGCTCAGTGAGTGTGTATTTAAGATAAAATAAAATAATATAATCCTCTTGATTCCTTGAAGATAAAGTGTAGTGTTACAGCACTACAGGGTAAAGAAGCACATCACATATTGTTAAAAAAGGAATAGAAATAAGTAATTTAACTTTTATTAAAACTCTTACTGGCAGAAAATGCATTGATAGATGGAGGTTACACTCGCTGACATCCTGTTACCGCAGAAACTGCAGAGTTATTGCATACATTGAAAGAAAACCGTTATGAATAAACATAGCAAGTTCTCCTTGCAATTCTCTTCTCGCTCAACTTGGAAAATTGGCCAGCGGAATTGAATCCATGATTTTGCTTTGGGAGCAGGAGTCAAGATGTCCTCTGGAGAAACACAGTAGGTTTGAAAGACAGACTAAAATGGCATTTAGGGTTTTTTTAACAAACAACTATGCAATTAACAGACATGACAAGTGCCTAATCCTGTTTCCCAGGCACTTTACCAGTTACATAAAATAGGATGCAACCTTGTGCCTAATAGCATTGCAAAACCGTAACGCTTGATCAAAGTTATGCTTAATTGTGAAAATGTGCTTTAGGGAAGAAAGTAATTCAAAAACTCAGGCTGGTAAAACAGATTGACAAATAGCTCATTGATTACCATGACATAGCCCAGGTTGTTGATTATGTGGCTACAATGGAAAGTCATAAAAAACAAAGAAAACAGAATTAATTCAAAATTTACCATATATCTTTGGGGAAAAAAGTCTGAGAGCTCACTCGAATCATCTTTTTTTGGGGGGGGGGGGGGGTATTCTGTTATTTGATGAAGAACACTTTAAAGAGGTGTCTTGAGACACAAGTCACCTGATTTACGTGTTTTTTGAGATACAAGCTGTCATTGGGCGGATTTTTTTGCTTTGACTTGTGCATTGAGATATGAGCGCTGTATGGTGACTCAAAAAGAAGCAGTTTGGCAGATAGTGAAGAATTCTTCAAAAAAAGAGGCTTGCTTAGATTTGCCACTGCCAGTTGAAGTTTACTCTCAACCTAAACATAAAACAAAGAGAACTACACTCCGTGTATTTTTAAAACAACCACATAGCTTTGCCCTACTTAAGTCTGTTTAGCTTAACGCTAACAAACCATGCATAATGCCATCGACCGGCTAAGAAATAGCATCGGTGTCGCCGTGTTACAACCCTTTCAGTAACAGATATTTGAACGAAAATGCTGCAGCAACACCTTTAGGCAGATAATATATCAATACTTACAGGAATATATTCTTTATCCTCTGCGAAGAATGACTAATATTTATTGCGGCTGACTGAGGAGCTGAGACCAACAATTCTGATGAAAAAATGGCATAGGTACTGAATAACATAAATCAATAGGTAGTGACCACCAGCAATTGTATGCTTCCAAGTGAGCATTGAAGCGTCACCCTCTATTAACTAACCTCTTTTGCCTTGGTCGAGTGCACTGAGGGGGTTCAGGTATCAAGAGAGCTTTGCAAGCTTGGCTTCCAATGTAAGTGATTGTGGTTTGAATACAGTGTGCGGGGGTGTCATCAAAGCTTTTCTCAGACTGTTGGCCACATGAGATATTGATGCAGGAAACAGTCTTCCTGCTGCTCACTCTTCAGGCCAAACAATGTGACTATTAGTGAAGCAGGTTACTGCCCCAAGGGAACTGTTGTTATTTACGTTCCATTCATCTCATGTTTGCAATGTCCCTGATTACACTCAGCCAGAATCAAAATGTAGATTTTTTTTTTCTTTCTTTTATTTGCACGGATCATTTTAGAAGACTGTTGCTCAGCCCATGGATTCCCGCACGTGGTAAAAACCTTTTCCCATCCGTTTCAACAACTTTGGCCTTCAACCCAGACATTGGAAGATCTTTCACCTCAATAAGTCGCATTCAATTTTATGCGGTACAACTGTTCAATTATGTACAAGAAGGGACTCAAGTGACCCACCAGTTTACTCTTAAGTGGCCTGTGAGGACTTAAATGCGTGCACTCGAGCAGGCACTTTGGACCATTTACATGCGCGCGTTGTCAATACTGCATGTTTTGCTTGATATACAGTGGTGCCTTGCGATACGAGTGATCCGATTCACACGTTTTCCAAGATACGAGCTGTCGTTTTGGCCGATTTTTTGCTTTGCTTTGACAAAAATTCAAATACAAGCACCGTAGGAGCAGTGAAGTCAACTCAATTTACTTCACAACAAGCTGCAGTTAGGCAGGTAGTGAACAATCTTTCCCCACCAAAAAAGTGGCTTCAAACTGTTTAATGACGCTCCCAGTTAAAGTTCACTGTCAAACTAAACACAGAGCTAATTACATGTTGTGTAAAACAACCACACAACTTTGTCTTATGATAGCGTAATGCAAACACACAATAGACGGGCTAACGAATGGCATCAATAGTTGTGGTGTTATAACGCTTTAAGCAACGGATGTAGACAGACAATAACATTCACAGGCAAATTTTCTTTATCTTCTGCAAAAAAACAAAACAACAAATAATATTATTGCAGTCTACTGTGTTACAGTAGTTCGGAACGTTTTCTTCGTCGCTGTTATGACTGTATTATACTGTCCCCTAAGTCTGAGTTGCAAACACCAGAAGGAGTTGCAATGAATAAATCATGATGCACAAACAGTTTAATTCTTTGCATTCTATTTAATGATGTTATTACTATATGTTTTATCAGTAAATACTATAGAGTGCACTTTTCGTTATTAAAAAAAACCCGCAAAAATGGTTGTTGGTTGTTTTGGGGAGGGGGGAATGGCTTAATAGCATCTCCATTCATTTCAGATGATTTGAGCTAAGCGCATGGTCACAAAACAAATGAAACTTGTATCTCAAGAGACCACTGTTGTTTAAGAATGTAATTGAAAATGAAGCAAATCCATGAATTAAACTGAGGTGAATTTTACCTGCCAAAGCAAAACTTCCACTTTGTCCTTCCTGAGGTCAGTCTACTCCCTCCATTGAGCTTCCTGTGTCCACCAGTACATTTCTGTGGATAATAATGCGATTCTCCAGTCAAATGCTGATGCATTCTGACAGGGAAAGAAGCAGATGAAAAGGCTTTGGATGAAAACAGTGACGTGTTAACCCAAGATCTCTTTCTGCACCAGCTGCAAGGCAGTCAAGGTTTTATGCTAATCCTGAGTCATTGGGAAAATCTCCAACTGAAGAACCACCTCCGGGTTTTATCCTGTTTCTCTCTGAGAGGCCACAAATATTCATTAACCATCTGACTCGATGGAGGCACTTCACACCTTTTTACATGTAAAGAAATGGAAATGTACCTCCATTGGTTCGTTGAAAGGTGGGCCAACGCTGCATTGCACGGCAGCCATTTGGCGGCTCCATTCTTCTAGAGATCTATTGTTGTCAGCTTCCTTTAGTTCCCAACTTGAACATCACTCTGTCACCAGTCTCCCTGTGTAAAAGACCTACTAATTTGGGTGTCAACATGTGTGGCAGAATTTATTACTTATAATGTGAATACTGAGCAAACAATGTGTCTACTCATTTGCATTCGCTAAATTTATAACCCATTTTGTGAAGACAACATTTGAGGGCATAATAAAAGTTTTGGCCATGATTAAACGGTTAAACACTTGTATACAAGCCAAGTGTCGAGAGGGGGAAAAAAATGAATGGGGTCAAAGAAGAACTTAACATCGTTTTTTTTTTTTTTTTTTCCTTTTCGCCATATGGATTTTAATTATAAAGGAAGACTCTTAACATTGGTGTCATGGCTGCTTAAGATGAAAGTGCACAGATGTTCATGCAATTACAGCCCTCCTTCTGCTTTGCAGTTAGATCAGGTGGGGACATGTGCGTTGGGGGACCCCTTGTCTCTACCCACCAACACACACACGCACACACACACACCCATCCCCCAACCCCTGGGGTCAATAAGAGCTGCTTGAGTGAAAACACCCACGACATGATCAATATAAGAAGCATTGATTTTGTTTATTTTCAGGTAAAAAAAAACAAAAAACAACAACACACATTTTAAAAATAATAATAAAAAAAAAAGTTTGAAAAAGCAGCATGCAATTTGTTTCCGTTACAAAACTTCCAGTGTGAATGACAACAACAATAAATAAAAGCTTTCACATAATCACACAACTTAAGTGCGAACACACAAAACTCTTCAAACTATTTACAGTTTCCAGAAGCAGCTACCGTCCCTCACAGTAAAGACATTCTATGCCGGACCTACATGGGGTCACTGACGTTTTTACAAAAACAAAACTTGACTGTAAAACACAACGAAACAATCTGCATTAGGGAAACAAAACTTACAAAGGCAAACAAATTAAAATGTATTTTTTTTTTCAATTTTTATTTTTTTTTTACAACTGTACAAATTGTAGTATAATGTTGCATTAAAGCTTAGTTTCAAGTCTCACATTTGAAGAGGTTAAGTCGAGTTAACTTGACAAAACGCTTGAAGACTCTGACTCCGTCGACACTGATGAAATCTGCCCGCGCTTTTTGGTCATGAGCGTTGCTTTCTGACTTGATCTGCTATTTACAGTCAACGCGCTCCTGGCGGACTTTTTGAATTTAACTCCCAGGAAAGCGTAGAGGATGGGGTTAAGGCAGCAGTGGAAGTACGCTAAGGCTTCGGTGATGCAGATCCACTTCTCTACTGCTTGTTCCAATTCACAGGAAGGCGTGACCACATTGAGCATCATGAGGGTGTCCAGAAAGAGGCCCACGCAGTACGGCAGCCAGCAGGAGAAGAAGCACAGGATGAGGATGACCGTGGTCTTCAGGGCTTTCTTCTTCAGCGCTTGACCCTTGGCGCCTTGTGACAGCTTGGCGATGAGGATGCAGTAGCAGATGAGAATGACCAGGCCGGGCAGCACGAAGCCCACGAGGATGTGCTGGAAGCGGAAAACCACTGTCCACGTGAGGCTGCTCTCTTGGGGGTAAATGCGCTGGCAGATGATCCTGGAGTCGGCCATCTCCATGCTTTCATTGCTCATGAAGAGGACGTTGGAGGAGGCCGTGTCTTGCGTTCTGGCGAACACCAGGTCAGGTACAGTGAGGACAGTGGCAGGCAGCCACACGCCCACATAGATGATTTTACTTGCCAGCAACTTTCTCGTGGCTTGGCTGTTAGTGGCCCTCACTACAGCCAAGTATCTGTCCAGGCTGATAAAGGCCAGGATGAGCACGCTGCTGTACAGGTTGACAGTGTAGATCATGTGCACAAAGACGCAGAGGAAACTTCCAAAGTACCAGTTTCTGGCTGCGTCCACGGCCCAAAAGGGCAGCGTCAAGACAAACAGCAGGTCGGCCACAGACAGATGTAGCCGGTACTTATCTGTCATTGTTTTGACCTTTTTCTGGTAGCCCATCACGATAACGACTAATCCATTGCCAACGATGCCAAGAACAATTATAATCCCATAAACGGTGGGCAGGAAAATTGTTTTGAAGTCGTTGCTGAGCGCTCGGCCGCATGGCTCCTGAAAGGCCAGGTCGAAGTCTCCAGACTCCTCTGAACTGTTGTCGAATAAGTAGAAGTCCATAGCAACCTAAATGAGCAAAAGCGGAAGGGAGGACAGTCAGACATGTGCCTATTTGCTACTTCACACGGAAGATACAAATATGCAAAACAGTTGTATTCTGAAACTTTGTCTTGATAAACTTCACACTTTTCTCTTAGTTAAATAATGCATTCAAGTAGGCAAAGACAATGTAATCATAAACAGCAAATACTCAACCAGAAAACGAACAGTGAACACAATTTGCCACACATCATCATTTTTTTCAGAAGTGTATTCTTATGAGATTTCAAAAACAACAACAACAAAAACTCACCTCCGAGTTAAGAAAAACAAGTTACTGAAACGTTAGGAGTGCTACGTGTGCATGCGTGCATCTGAACAGCGTGTTGTGCGTGGCTGCTCCACGCGCCTCAATAAATGCCGTGGGTCTCCCTCGGCCCCTCCCCGCGAGGAGGCGGACCCACGGATCCAAAAACGGGTGGCCTTTATAAACACACTGAGCTCGGAAACTGCTCTCAAAAGTCCGCTTAATTTATTCACCCAACTCTATGTACTTGGCTTGTTTTGAATGCAGCATTGTTGACCTTCCCTTCTACAAGAGGTGGCAAAAGTGCTCACACTCTGTACTAAAGTAGAAGTTTACATACTTCTCCTACTTTAAAGACTTTTGGTAAAAGTAGAAGCACTGATTGAACTCCTGCACTAAATGTAAAAAGGTACAGATAGAAATGTACTTCAGTAAAAAATGTACTACTATTATTCTTACACTTTTTGCTGTCATTTATATCAAATACAAGTTTTGATAACTTGGCACAATGAAAAATAAACTTTTTATTTATTTATTTATTTATTTTTATTTGTTTAAACCAAGAGCCAACTAGCATTGTTAAAATGCACAATGTTTACCTGTTCGGCAGGGGATTTTGGTATGCCAAAAGCTGGTAGTTTTTAGGCTGGCAAAAGACAACACATCCGCCACCAATCATTCTTGTTGCCAACAACATGAAACATTTCGCTTAAATAATCTTTTGTCATTAATGCTCCCGTTATTTCTGCGTTCACCTAGCACCTACCACCTACCATGCTGCTGCTGTCCCTGTTTTTTTTTTCTTCTCTGCCCTGCGAGTCTTCAAGATCTTAATCAATCAATAAATAAATCAGTACTTCAACCACAGTTAACTTTAATTCTCTTTGTCTTCGTTTATGTTGTGTTGAAAAAAAGTAACAAGCCTATTCCGAGAAAATCAGGAGTAGAAAGTACAGATACCTGTATCTGTTTTCAAATGTAGGGAGTAGAAGTAAAAGTCATCGGGAAAATAAATCTTTCTTTCTCTCTCTCTCTGTCTAACTCTGACTTACACACGACCACACACCGCCTGTCTGACACTCACACACATACACACAGAATGAGAGGTCACACAGCTGAGGTGGACTGATGGATTATTTCTACACTTTTGGCATCACAGAGGATTTGATCATAACTAAGCGCCCTTGGTTTCCTTGAAATATGCCTAATAAATCTATTATTTACTTTTGATGATCATCTCATCAGCCTCGCAGCGTATGGCGGCCTTCTCATTCCACACAGTATTATAAGTTCAAATACAGACCACAACGCCGCGATAACGTGTAGGATGTCACCACAAGAGCGAATCGCCTTTTGCCTTCACACAGTACTTAAGTAGAGTTATGTCTGCACTCCAAAGTGCTGAATAACCCCAGTGGATGTGCAAAGTACCTTACATGCTATAATGAGGGATTTCAATCAAACAGCCTCGGGGCGTACGACTCGACTTTTTCTCGCGGCTTTGCCAATCCTCTCTGATTTCAGTTAAGTTAGTGATGACAGGTCCCGGCCACACCGAACCCGCCTCCCTCCACAGAGCGCAGGCTGGCGGGTGTCTGAAACTTAATCTGCACCAGGAGACATGCAAATGCTAAGCCTTGTCTTTGAAATGTGAGACTGGTGATAGATTTTATACATTGATGTGTGTCATTGATTTCACCGCTTGCCATTTTAAACGCATCATTCTTTTGAACGCCAAATAGAATAAGAAAATTAAGATTCTGGGGAAATTAAGATTCTACTAAAACCCGACATTGACAATTTTCTTTTTCCTACTCATTCTTATCCTACGTACACAGTCACACTTGATGTCTCAATCACCTTCACGGCCCGACAAATATTGCAATTCACAATTCACCGAAATCACAAGTGTCAAACTGCTGGCCCGGGGGTCACATAATTTTATGTGGCCCGCGAAAGCAAATCAAAATCGCTAATCACTTTCTGGTGTAATACCATTGAGATATTTGCAAGCATTTTTTTTGGTTACCAATCCCCCTTTGAAAAGAAATGTAATAGTTGAAAAAACATTTTTTTTTTTAGGCTTCTGATTTCAAAACTCAGTCACTGATGGTGTAGTGGTACACTCGCCTGACTTTGGTGCAGGCAGCGTGGGTTCAGTTCCCACTCAGTGACGTTGTGAATGTGAGTGCGAATGGTTGTCCGTGTCTATATGTGCCCTGCGACTGACTGGCGACCAGTTCAGGGTGTAGGCCGCCTTTCGCCCGAAGTCAGCTGGGATAGGCTCCAGCGTCCCGCGACCCTAACCAGGATAAGCGGTGTTGAAAATGGATGGATGGATGGATTTCAAAACTGATTATTCATCAATGTGTTGTGTATACTGCAATTACAGTATATGAGGTAATCTTTCATTTATATGGGTCCACAGTTGTAACGGCCCTCCGAGGGAAGTCATAACTGTGATGTGGCCCGTGACAAAAATGTATTTGACACCCCTGAAAACGATCCAAAAACTCACCTCAATTTACAGCTGTGAGTTTCAAAACAACACCAGCGAAGTGTTATACAACTGTGTGAGCAGGGTGATATTTTTAAATAGGGAAGTTCTTGCACACTTTGCACACAATAATAAACACTTGGACTATCTGAAAAGAAGGCACTAGTGTCACGGGTTGTTGCAGAGGCTTGAATAGACCAGATTTGTGTTGCAAACTTTTATTTTTTGGGACTTAAATATTTCAACAAGAAGATGATATTGTGCTCTCTCACCACTGGCAGACAAAAATAAATTAGGAGCTCAGTCATCACTATTTTAATATAGCAACTAAATAATGATCACCGAATGATCAACAGTCATCAGATACAGATTGACCCCAAGAAGAGCAAGAAGCACTTCAGAGGCTTATCAAAGTGGTTTCACAATAATCTTTTGTGTTTGGTGTCCTCAGAGGGACTCCCGAGGAGAGGAACAGGGAGAATCTGCAGCTCGGAGAAAGGCCACTGTATTGCTATGTTGCGCTTGTCAACACTATCAAGATGCAGGCATTTGCTGTGTTATCAGTCTGTGAGCACAACTCCTGGGTATCATCTGCGTGCACTTTTTCATCTTTACTTTCACTCGCCCCCCCGCTGTGAAATTGTTGTTTTTTTATTTGAATTATTGAGCAATACATTTTTTTTTGCTCTTGGCGTTGTGTCCTCAAATTGCCCCAAAATGAGGTTGTATTGCATGAGTCTGGTCGCACGGAACTACAACACATTACCACCTAGAAAAAGACGTCAATAAATGTACATTTTTTACAGTGGTACCTTGACTAACAAATTTTTCAAGATACCAGTCGTTCCTCGGCTGATTTCGTTTTTGTCTCAAGTTACCCAAAAGAATGTTTGTTACGAGCACAAGATGTTGGCAATGAATGAACTAAATGAATTACACATGGTGTACTTAACAAGACTACATTGTGTCAAGTGTGTCTTACGCAAGCCCACTAACACACCAGAAGGAGCAGCACAAAGCCCATTGAATTATTATTATTATTATTATTATTATTGAATGATGCACAAATGGTTTAATTCTTTACATTCCACTTACATTCCGTGTTTATATCCGGAAATCTGCAGCCTTTCCTTTAAAATTCACTGCTATGGATCAGTTCACTGCTTTAAAACATCTAAAGCCACATTGATAATTAATTATCGACAGGGATCGTCGGTGTAAACGAAAGCCAACTGGTCAATACGGCTGACCTGACAGTCATTTTAATTAGGGAAAAAAAAGCGGCAAATACATAAAAGTTAAACTTGAGGCCTCTAAATCACAGTGTGAGGTATCAACTGCTGTGATAATTGATAGAATATCAACTGAAAGGACAAATTCATGTCAGATTCAGTCAAATATTTCCTGTGACTTCATAGGTTTAACTCCCATCCCTCCAAAGAGAACTAATCTTTGAGCAATTATAAGAAGTATAATCAGTCCAATCGATGCGCTGCCATGGAGTCCGTGTGTACATGAAGCTTATTACCATGTACCATTTCGATTTAAGATATTCCACTCCGCAAAACAAACACAGCTCTGGCAGGACAGTTGCTGTCTCTACTATCGGCACGAGGATTCAGATTGCTATCGGCCTCGGCATACAAAAGATCAGTGAGCTACTTAGAATACAAATCACAAAACGTGTGAACGGCGGCGAAGGGGGCTCTTCACTGAAGAATGACTATTGAAATGAGATACAAGAATGCCAGTGAGATAAAGGAAAGAGAGCACCGGTGTGCAGTCGACGGCAACCCTCCAGCTGTAACTCATCCCTCCGCAGGATAATTTCCTTATAATGACACTTCCACTTATATGTCACCTTCACTTTTCATGGGTCTTGAAGAAAAATAACCGACAGCCTTTGTTGTTAAAGATGACTTCAGATGTTAACTATACGCGATTAGATCCAGACAAAAAAAAAAAAAAAAACGGAAACTCTCTCGTCCGGACTCCAATAAGAGCATTGTAATATTTATTATTGTCAATGCGTTGGGATATTTTGCTTTGTGAGAGAAGTTCCATTTACTTAGCGTCAAATAACAAATCTGCATTAAGTTGCTTGAACACGTGTAGTGTGCTGTAAAAGGTCATCAAGAGGTGGGGAAATGATCAAATTTCACTTAATTAAATTTTACACCTCATTGTTGGCCATGAGTGTGTGCATGCCATAGAGAGAAGGAAAAAAAAAAGTTTGAAAGTTTGATGTTGCAGCCAGGATGTGGACAGAGGCTTTAGAGCGCCTTGTTGTCGCGGTGGGACCCAGTGGGATATATTCCAGCCACTGAAAGATTGAAGCAAATATATCTTCACTGCTCAAACATGTAGTCATGTGAATGCATAAGTTAGATGCTAGACAAGGTAGCATCTACTTTTCCAGGTCGTAAAAAAAAAAAATAATGGAAATTGATGACAGTTGAGCGGGATGTGGGTTGAACGTATTCAGCTTGATTATTCACAATTTTGAAGCTTCATTCCATAATTCATTTCATTCTAATTTGGCACTCTTCTCTGTGGTGCATGAAATTCAGAAGCCATTTTTTTTTCTCTTTCCAGGGATTTTAAGTGTGTTCCCATTAGCTGGCAAAAAGGTACAACACCTGTTGCCATTCATACAACAGATTAATTGCTTCCTGCGAGTATATCAGCTTTGTGTTCAATTAAACAAGTCGAGATTTTACACTCACTAATTTGTGAGTAAAATGAGATCATCTTTATTTCAGTATTCATACTTTTTGTGACATTTTTGTTTGTTGGTGTGCTGTGAGATGTTTTCCTCTAAAATGGGTGCGTTGGCTCAATAAAGGTTGGGACACATTGTTTTAGTTTGTGAATGTTTTGTTTTTCCAATAAAATAATGTGGCCTCTGGAATATTCTGGAATGTAGAATGTGGTGTTTTTGTCTGACTTATTTCGATATGAATGTCCTTCATGCTTATGCAAAATGTGCACTGTTTTGCTCTGGAATGCATCTTCTCATCTACCAGTCAAGGTTCCATCGGGGTACTTGTGTTCCCACCTACTCGTCCTTAATGAGCTCTTCCTCTTTGTTTGTATCAGTCGTCATGCTGTATGTCTGTCAATAGCAAATGCACAGGTCGATACGCTACACACAAATCTCACAAAAAGCTGAAAATGAGTAAATATACTTTCGACAAACATGGATATTTATATTTCCACACAAAGCATCTTGTTTGCTTACATGTAAGTTTGTGTTTGAAGAGAACACTTGAACACTTGAGCCTCTCTGAAAGCTCACTTATCTTCAGAAGGCAACCTCTTAAACTTCCTACTTTTCACTAATGTTGCATGTGTTGTCGGCCCATTTAAAGCACTTTCTTTGACCTTGATCAAGGTCACAATGCTCCACCAAACCCGGAATGTACTGCAAGGGCTATAAAGAAAGAGCCGCACGTCCATACTGAATATAAAATCTTCCTGAAACTCCATATTCCAGTCTGAAATTGATTCATGCTTTCCTACTTTTGTGCCTAACGTGCGTGGTGAAGTTATTTCAGGGTCACTGCAGGACATCAGTAGAAACACATAAATGTCTCGCCACTTCAGTAGTAGTGGTAGACTCAGAGGATTTATTTCATTTTTGTTCTTTGTGGAATACTAACAAGGTCATTCCCTGGCTCTTAGGACAAAATTAGTGGGCACAGGCGTTGGCAATTTTCATGTCGACTACTTTCTTCTATCCTGCTGCTGCCTGTTCTGACATGGAATCCTGACATATTAAGGAAACTGGGGGGAAAAAAACACCTAAGAAAGACATTATTTTTTGGCACTGCCCTTAAGAAGTAAATAGAGATATATCAATTTACAGGAGACAAGATGCAAAACAAGTCACAAGACTGGTTGAGAAATGCAACATGTTGCATAGTAAGGGTGTTTTTTTTATATATGACTCCATGATGACTGCAATCGGGGTTCCCTTTCCTTTTTCATCAACATCTCCGTTGTGGTTTTGCTTTAAAAAAAGAACAAACGCTTCATGGCTTTTACTTCACACAAACATTCATGTTTAGATGCAATGATTTGCACACCAGTTTACAGGTTTAAAAACCCTGTAAAGTGGATTGAAAACTATTTAGCTCAATTGTGGAGATACTGTATAGCGTCAAAGTATTTTTCACCGTTTCAGTTTTCCTGATTATTTTCGGGTGTGGCAAAAACAGTGCCTAGCACTTCGGCTCAGACATGAACCCCCTTTCCCCCGCACTATAAGAACTTGAGCGCCTTCACTTGCGTCAATGGTTATCCGGAGAGTTAGTTATAATTACTTCAGTGCACAGATAGCTAGCCAGCTATGCCAAGCCCCAAAAGTGCATCTTCCCTGGATGCCACAATTTACAGAACAGCTCAGTGTCGTTATTCAAATTCCCAAGTCTTATGTATTTTGTGTTATTCAGGCTACCTTAATACGTTGTAACCCTAAGCATTGTGGGTATATAAGTAACAAGAAGTATGGTTGAGAAAGTAATGTGAGCCACACCTAAATGTTCTTTTTTTTAGGTTTTCACAAACAAATACGTTCACATATGCCCAAAAAGAAAGTCATTGTTAATCACGTCTCGAAGTTTCAATGCAATCCTTCTGCTGCTTTTGTAAGTGATTAAAGATCCCAGCAAGTGTCCTTTTGAGTTTCCCTGCAGGTGGAGGTTGTTCCATCTGGCCCGCAAAGACGTTGCAGAAGACACAAACTGGGGCTCAGCTCAGCCCTGATCACCTCAGATAACAGAAACAATGGGCCAGATGACAGCAGATAAGCTTTCGAGAGTCAGGTGACCGAGGAGAACGAGCCAATCAACCAGCTGCCAACTGGACTATATCATTAGCACCTATAGGAGAACACTTCAAGTGCTTTATGCACTTGTCAACCTTAAAGTGGAAAATAATTCTGCTTTATAACCTCTGCTTTAATGTTTTTGCCTGTTTTTGTATGCATGAAAGTCGCTTTGTTTGAAACCATAAACTGTTGGTGCTGATGCAGTTGTCAACCACTTTCTATTTTCCAAGTGGTTTATTTTTCTGCATGCTGGACCATTTGCGTGTCTGCCCCCATGCTAGTACGGGGGAATCCATCACTATCTGTGATTATTATTTGGCCTTGTGCTCTACTTGTGTTGTTGTTGTATGTACTGTATATATACAAAAACCTGAGGCAATCATAGTTACCTTTGCCAAGGGCAAGTGAAAAAGGAGGTCAACTTTTCATGCGCAGTAATTCCCTCTCCATCACTGGCGTTACATTCCAGATCACTCCCGCAATAAGTGCACGATAGAAATACGCTATTTAAATACACCCTGGGCATGTTTTTATAGGATTTATGGCACCTAAAAAAATCTCTTTAACACACTTTTAAAACAATACAGACACATTTAAACACATTGGGAGCAAGCACAATGGGTAACAAATATATTTTACAACAATATAAAAAAACAAAAAGTGTAATAACTGTAATAACACTTACAAAAAAAAGTGCAATATAGCGCGACCACAACGCGTGAACTGCGATAGAGGGAGGAAAACTGTATTATATTATTTCACTGTTTAAATGATTATGAAACAAATGCATCACTTACAGCAAATTTGCCTTGTACAATTTTAGGTGCGGATAACAAAGATTTGTGTATTTGTCAACCACGAGAGACATTACCGCCATCTACAGGGCCGGAATGAAGTCTTATTGACGACTAAGACTACTTACAAATTTGAATTTAAAAAATGAGCTCAGTGTAGATGGATTCAATCAATCAATCAATCAATCACATTTTATATACAAAGCACTTTTCATACGTGAAAAATGCAACCTAAATTGCTTCACAGAGATCAATACAGACAATTAAAATAGCAGGAACTATACAAAAACCTACCCCTCCCATCCCCACATACTGTATAAATGCAAACGCGCCCAAACGAGCACACACGCACCCGCACGTACACACAAACACAGCACCTATTGACTAATAGTATAGTGACATGGCAAGGCACTGAGGATCATGGGCGAGCAAAGACAACCTGTGGGAGCCATCCACAATGAATGGTTTTAAAAAAATAAAAAAATAAATAAAAAATCAGTGAAAATGTTACAAATCAGTGTGTGCCCTGCTTTAGTTGTCTACCTGGAGGATGTTTCTCTTTCTCACTCATGCACGGGGTGATGTATGGGTCAGGTGTGTCATGTACATTTTTTTTCCCCACAGGGAGCAACGACTTTCCAATTTGCTCATTTTCAGTGAGAGGTGAGAGGCCAGGCAGGAAGGTGCGTGGAAGCTTACAAACAGGGGTAATCTTGTAAAACTGTCACGGTCATGCTCATCAACCGCCCACCGTTAGAGTTGAAAGTGCTTTCAGTTCAGCTGTCATGTATTTAAACCTGTCACACTAGACTTGTTTCTGTAACAGGAGGGAGGATAAATCAAGGCAAGTGTACCTGTATGTGGAGGTTGATGTGTTCACTGTCTTTTTTGAATTTAATACTTTGGAAAGGTGTGAGGGAGTGAGAAAAGTAACAAATGTGTTGTATATTTAATGCCTGTTTCTGTGTCACTGTTCAGTTTAGCAGTAAAGTAAAACAAAACAAACATACAATCAAAAAAAGTCAATTAAGCAATACTGGAAAATCCAGGCAATGATTTTGCATTGACAGACAGACAGACAGACATTACTTTATAACACAGACGAAATTTGGTGGCATTTATCACATTTGTTTTGCTTATGGCAACGGTTGACAAATGAATAAAAGATTTACACATACTGTAGTGACATAAAAAATAATTACAGTTCACATTGTAGGGGAAACCCTGAAGCAAAGAAAAGCATAATCATTCCCTCATGCCATTTTTCTTATTAACATTACTCTTTAGCTCAACGGCCTTGCAAAGAATTGACTTCATTTTATAAAAGGACTCAAATGTTTTAGTTTTGCTTTTCTTCAACATCCTAATTTGGATATAATGTAAAGGTTTACCATTTATTTACATTTACTGCTTTAATTAGTCCAGAGTTTAAGTATAAACAATTGATGATAATGTTACTTTACATATTCTTCCGACCAACCGTCTTCACCTGAAGAGCATCAAGCAGGGACAGACAGAAGGACCACTTTTAAATGTAAAATCTATGGAAACCGCTGTTTTCTATTCTCTCTTTCCTGTCCGTGCTGATTTACAATGCCACTTAGCACAAGGGGGTCGGTCTGTTTCATTCATTATTTAAACACAGTGATGGAAAAGGAACGGCACAGATGTTTACATATGAGCATCTCTGTCCATGACTTTGTGTCATAAAGCGTTGACTTGGTTGGGGGACAAATGCTCAGCACCAGACCAAAACAAAGCACCAAAGGGAGGGCCATCTATCAGCCTATGCCAAAGGGACGTTTCACTGCTCCTGCGGTGCCTCCTTGTCTGAAAGATGACACCGTCTACATTGGAAGCCTCTAGCCAGCAGAGAACTTTTTATTTGCGACTCCTTACTGTCTGCAAGGTGGAGCTGCGGACAGTATAACCTGCCATTCCTTTGCCATGTAAAGGTTTGTCTTAAATCAGTTTAATAAGCTGACATTGGCATTATTCTTTAGTTAGTCAAAGTGATGCAAGTTGAAGTGCAGGTGCACAATTGCTTTTCAGGCTACACACCAAGAACTCTGCCTGAAACGTGTATATTTATTTTATAAATGTAATGATGTACCAGCTGATGTTTGCGTGCAGCAGCAGCCCGGAGTTCCCCTTGTGAATCACTTTTTGTTTTTAAGATAAACATACCAACGTGCTGTTTCACCGTCCAAACGATACAACTTCCTCCTCAACCTAATTCCGGCCCTAAACGGGCTCCTTTGTAGTCATGCTTCTGGGTTTATTTTCCCAGCACAATTGAATTCCTTGCCAAAGACTGTAGATTGGGATCGCTGATACCGAGCGTTGCCCTCACTGCATCCCATCACCTCAAATCTGTGAGGATTATTGTGTTTTTGTGTAAACAAAGATGTGGACTCAATAATGCATGTGGCTTTGCAGAACTAGAACCAACATCCGGTCTTAGTTTTGGGAATATTTCAGAGACCCCTGTGTCTAAAGTTGTTTATGACATATTTGGTGGCAACAGTTAGTTGCACTATATTCCCATAGAAAAAGAAATACTGATCAATATATGGCAGGTGCAGCTTTTTCCTCTGCTGTTTGGTTGTTAAGAGTGGTGAAAACACATTTTCACTCGGAAAAACAACAAAATCTGACTCATGAACCATGTTGTGTTCATGGCTGGACCTGGTAGATAATAGACTGCCTTTATGGGGACACATGGAGGATTTTTAGGCCTCAGGTGGGACCGCGCCACCATAAAGTAAATTTTTTTTTTTCAGACCGATTATTATCTGTCAGGTAGTGAGACACTTGGTTATTTGCTTTGAGCCGCGGAGGCTGAAGAGTGACGCTCCAAGGCAGCCGACAGAATATATCATTATCAGAAGTGTCAGCAAAGCTTCTGGGATATCATCAATAGCATCAAGAGCGTTGTGTGTGTTTGAGTTGACTTCATGCTGCTACTCTGTTTACCTTGGTCTTGTACCGAGATAAAAAACACGTGTACTGTATATCAAGTGTTTCTTGCTCATTGGCTACAACCTCCCCCAAAAATATTTGCCTTGTGTACTGTAAGAGGCACTAAGATGTGTTTCATCGACAGATGGATAGCTAGATAATGAATATAACATTTACAGTCGAAACACCACTCAACTTTATTTATTAGAGCACTTTAATAAACAACTGCAGCTGAAAGAAAGTGCTGCACATAAATAAAAAGCGAACATAAAACACAGTACATTAACAACGACAACAACAATCAAGAAAATATATCTCATTAAACATAAAACCGATCGGTGACATTGAAACACTTCTTCAGCGCCTCATCTGTCCTTTAGACCAGAGGAGTCAAACATCTGGCCAGTGGGGGTTGTTTTACTTAATTTCTCTCTCTCTCTCTCTCTCTCTGTATGTGTGTGTGTGTGTGTGTGTGTGTGTGTATATATATATATATATATATATATATATATATATATAGACACACATAGACTTTTATTTTGAAACTCATGCTTTTATTGTGATGCAAGCACCGTAAGACCGGAAGTATTACGAGTCATGTGACGTGTGGCCCATGTGCATGCAGCTGAGAGAAAAACAGACCTGAGGGCTTCCAATCCATACATGCCGTCCGTGAGAGACTTTGTGTACTCCTGCAGAGGCAAAGCCTGTATGTATCATATCGTATATAGTTTGTTAAGTGATTTTATATGCAAATGTGTAGTTAAAAACGAGTTTGTGAAGTTACTTGGGACATGGGTTTATTTATTTATTTATTTTTTTATCAGTTTATTTTTGAAAGGGGACAATGCAATTTCATAAAACACATGAAGTACACATGGTTAAAAAAAGCCAGAATTAGCCAGAAGGCTAGTTTTCATCTGTAGTCCCCTGGCCATGATGTAAAAAAGCAGTAAAATACATCTACAAGACAATATAATACAGGATACATAATCAAACTATACTATTAAGAGAGAATAAAACCATCATTTTTTTTTATCATAACAAAAAGACAACATAACATACTTGTCTTTTAGTGTTGGCAGCTATAGGTGTTAACTAGCCACATTTTCACTTTTTTTGTGAAGGCGTTGTATGTTGTAAGCAGTTTAACCTCCTCAGGTACTGAGTTCCACTCACCAGCGCTCCTCACTGACCAGGCTGACTTACTGAAAGTGCTCCTGCGCAGAGGAATGAGACAGTCACCTCTGACAGAGCCTCGAGTGACACGCTCAGAGCTGTTTCTTTGGCTGATGAACTCAGCCAGAGGAGCTCGGGCCAAATCATGCAGTACTTTATAAATCAAATTTAAATCTGCAAATATGTGAAGACTGTCCCAGTTTAAAAGACTGTATTTTTTTAAAATTGCACAGTGATGATAGTGCCTTGGTTTTTTATCCATCACTTTAATTACTTGTTTGTACAAAACTTCCAATGTTTTTTTTGCATTCTGACCAGCCTGGGATCAACTGGTTATGCAATAGTTAAAGTGACTAAGAATCATTGAATGCAGGTAAATTTTTGCAGCTTCAGTTGACATTTCATTCCGAATTGCACGAAAATTTGCGAGGTTTAATTTGATACTTTTACACAATTTGTCAATATGGGCTTTAAAGGAAAGCTGTGAATCTATTATTAACCCAAGATATTTGTATTGGCTGACAATTTGCATTAACAAGTATGTCGGGGTCAGGTGTTACTCTATTTGTTTTAGTGAAATACATGCCTACAGTTTTAGAAACGTTTAGCTGTAGACAGCACTCCTGCAACCAAGTTGTGACACAGGACATTGTATTAGTGAGTTTAGCAGCAACAGTATCTTTGGAGCGACCATGAACAAATAAAACTGTGTCGTCTGCATACATTACGCACTCTGCTTCAGAGCAAACAGTGGGCAAATCGTTGATATAAAGACTAAATAAAAGGGGGCCCAATATTGATCCCTGATGGACTCCAGAGGTTAGCCTAAGAGACTCTGATCTGCAGTTGTTAACTCATACAGATTGTGTTCGGTCATGCAGATATGATTCAATCCAGCTCACAGCTTTGCGAGAGAAGTTAAATTTTGAGAGCTTGGTAAGAAGAACAGAGTGATTTACTGTATCGAAAGCTTTCCTGAGGTCCAAGAACACTGACCCTACAACTCCACCCTTGTCGAGAGAAGATTTTATTTTCTCAATGAAGAGGCATGTAGCCATTTCAGTGGAATGCTTGGATCTGAAACCAAACTACATGACGTGGAGAGAGGGGGAGCTGCTGATTAAATAATGGACAATCTGCTCTGACACCCATTTTTCTGCAACTTTGGAAATGGCCGGAAGAATGCTTATATGTCGGTAGTTATTCAGAGAAGTTGAGTCACCGGATTTAAAGACAGGGGTAACAATAGCAGATTTCCAGACCTTTGGAAAGTGACCAGATGAAATTGAAAGATTAATGATTGAGGCAATAGGAGGAGCAAGAGTTGAACCTAGATCTTTGAGCATGCTTGTGTCCATTCCAAAAACATCCTTTGCCTTAGATGGTTTGAGTGAATGAATTAAATCGATAACTTTGTTCTCAGTAATATTTGTAATAGTAAAGAACTGCGTTGCAGACAATGCAGGGTTCCTGCAATCCTGATTTGACCGACAACTTCAAGGAATGATCGCGTTCTTCCATCAGTTTCAGAATAAATGTGTTTAACCAAGGCAGGACATTCTTTCTAGCTTTTAGTTTAATTATCCGTGTAAATTGTATAATAATTTCTTGTATTTTGTTGGCAAATTTAGAACAATCCTCATCTAAATTTTTAACAGCGAGTAATACATCCCAGTTTACTTTTTGGATGAAATCTTGGAAATTTTGTTGTTCATGTTTTGGTATCCTATTGGATTCAGTGGTGGCCAAGGGTTTGAAGCGCTTTTTATTTAATTTTCTTGTGACCATTATAAGATTGTGATCCTTGAGGATATTGTATGGCTTCAAGATCCTTTCTGGCCTATTAGTAAAGGCTAGATCAATCTGAGTTCGGGTGGAGTTTGTAATTCTCGTAGGGCCATTAATAACCTGAGTCATATCCATATCATCCATAACCCTTTTCAATTTTTTCCTAACTTTGTTAACTTCCCAATTAACATTTAGGTCACCCATTATTGTCATCTCTTTTGCAAGATTGAGTTGTTTCAGTAACATTTCCAGCTTTTCATAGAAAGCGGCATTTGATGAGGGAGGCCTATAAATAACTACAAGAATAAAAGACATTTGCTGTGACAAAGAAACAGTTAGTCCAAGGAATTCTAATCCATTCTCATCTGTAACATGTATTTCATTACAATTAAAAGTGTCCTTGGCATAAATCATAACACCTCCTCCCTTAGAACCCTGTCTGTCGTTTCTAAACATTTTATAACCAGGTACAGATAGTATTGGTGAGGGCGAAGATTCATGGAGCCTTGTCTCAGATAGGCAGAGGAAGTCAATATTTGAGTCAGTGATTGACCTGATCACTTTTCGTTAAAATGCTTCGTATATTTAAGTGTGTACAAAGAATGCCTTTTGGTTTACGTGTTGAGTCCCATATTAATTTAGAGTTATTAACGGTTTGGAACGCCCTCCATTTCCGGTGCTTTAGTATTGCGGGGTTTGGCAGCCCCCTGTTTCTTTTATTGGCAATGTTTGCATATAGCGTTACGCTGCCAGCTTCCGCATCAGCCGGTGGTGGTGGAGGCCCAGCCGTCGGTGGTGGTGGTGGTGGAGGCCCAGCCGTCGGTGGTGGTGGTGCCCAGGTGAAAATTGGTGGGCATCAGTCCTGTTTAAAAGGTGTGCCAAACAAATTATGCGAGTGACTCGATGTTGTAGAAACCCCTGACAGGAAAAATCTAAAAGTTGCTTCTTTAGCGAGATGGAGGTTACAAGTTAATTAGATGCATGCTAATAGTAGAAGATGGCTTGCTAATTGTGCAGACTAATGCAAACCTCATATATATTAATTGTTTATGTTTGCAGCTTTTTATGGCAAGCTCCTTGGGTGGCAATTATATTAGCAGCTAGACTTAAGTTTATTTTTTGCACTTGCTGTAAATATGTATGTCCTCAATAGACATAGCTAATGCATTTATTGTCTTAATTTGTCTTTTTTTTTTTAAGTTTCACTCTGTCAATCTGCATGATTTCAAGACTGTTCAACCCCAATTCCAATGAAGTTGGGACGTTGTGTTAAACATAAATAAAAACAGAATACAATGAGTTGCAAATCATGTTCAACCTATATTTAATTGAATACACTACAAAGACAAGATATCTAATGTTCAAACTGATAAACTTTATTGTTTTTAGCAAATAATCATTAACTTAGAATTTTATGGAGGCAACATGTTCCAAAGAAGCTAGGACAGGGTCATGTTTACCAATGTGTTACATCACCTTTTCTTTTAACAACATTCAATAAACATTTGGGAACTGAGGACACTAATTTTTTAGGCTTTGTAGGTGGAATTCTTTCCCATTCTTGCTTGATGTACAGCTTCAGCTGTTCAACAGTCCGGGGTCTCCGTTGTCGTATTTTACGCTTCATAATACGGCACACATTTTCACATTTTGCGAGACAGGTCTGGACTGCAGTCAGGCCAGTCTAGTACCCGCACTCTTTTACTACAAAGCCACACTGCTGTAACACGTGCAGAATGTGGTTTGGCATTGTCTTGCTGAAATAAGCAGGGGCATCCATGAAAAAGACGTTGCTTGGATGGCAGCATATGTTTCTCCAAAACCTGTATGTACCTTTCAGCATTAATGGTGCCTTCACAGATGTGTAAGTTACCCATGCCATTGGCACTAACACAGCCCCATACCATCACAGATGATGGCTTTTGAACTTTGCGTCCATAACAGTCCGGATGGTTCTTTTCCTCTTTGGCCCGGAGGACACGATGTCCACAATTTCCAAAAACAATTTGGAATGTGGACTCGTCAGACCACAGAACACTTTTCCACTTTGCATCAGTCCATCTTAGATGAGCTCAGGCCCAGAGAAGCCGGCGGCGTTTCTGGGTGTTTTGAATTGAAGTCTCCACTGACCAGTGAGGCGTTGGGATGCTGAAATTGTAATCTTTCGATCACATCGTGAATGATGTCACTTGTGTTGGCTGCGGCAGCTGATGATTGACTGTAAACAAATAACTGCAGTTTTCCAACAGTCCTTAGTTCGTCCGTTGGCGAGTAACCATACATTCCCAATAATGATCAATGTAAGGAACGGTTCAAATCTCCTTTCCCATTTGATCCTTTCCCTCACTTCACTTTAGCCCCAGGTCTCGTACCTCTCAATATTTTCTCCAAGATGTGCTTTTTGCTGTGGGGACGTTGGCTGGCTCCATATTAGGGCAAGGAAGTAGTAGCTCCTTGTGGTTGTAGGTAAAACATCGTAAGCAAGAAGGGAGGAAAAGTCAGATTGTGTCGATATTCTGTGACAATACAGCTTAGACAAAAACAAAAAAAGTAAATTGGGAAAAATGCAATAAGAGACAGAAACAAAGAAATAAAAGAGAAAGCGAGTCGAACCGCTGTGATTGGCTGGCGTCCAGTTCGTGTGTACCCCGCCTCTTGCCCTAAGATAGCTGGGATAGGCTCCAGCACGGCCGTGACCCTAAAGAGGATAAGCGGAGCGGAAGATGAATGAATGAATGAGTCGAACCGGCTGCAAGAGGCTGTCGAATCTCAGCACCCTGAAGTGTAAACAGTGATTACAATTAAAGGGTGGAATGATGGAAAATTACATACATTCAGGGAGTCGAATTTAACTTGAATAGGATCAATGAATCAATTACAAAATGTACTGTATAAAAGATAAATTATATATAATTAAATAGATCCAGCAGAATAGAATGTATTGATACATTTGTGTATCTTAGCTACATGAACAATAATTGACCATAATCCAAAATACTACTAATGTATTTTTTAAATAACCTAGATCTGCTGTCAGAATTATATTTTAAAATTAAATTTATGAATCACTTTTTGACATGCAGGAGTGACTATATTCTATCATAGGAAAACAGGCAGGATTTTGTTTGTGGTAGGAATGTAGGGCAAGTTGTGCGTGTGTATTTCTATAATCAAATACATACCGTACATTCTTTATTTCATATTATAAGTCAGTGACTCCTGCATTGCTGCACTATTTGCATATACTGGCCACTCATGCCAGAGTAGCATCTGCTCCATTGCACACCGTTTGAGGAGTATCTGTAACATTTGCACAACCAACATTGTCCCAGATTATCGCACTACTCGTCACTTTGAACCGCATATACTCCTTGAAGTCTCAGTGCCCCTTGCACAATGGTCATTGCACCGGTCTATTGTAATATTAGTCATTCGAACTGCTCTAAGGAAAGTAACATACTGTATCTATTGATAAAACATGCGAACAATTTTGTTGCAATAATCAGCCATGGAGAACTTTAGTGTCATCACACAGGTTTAGAGATGAAAATTTTGTATTTCTTTCAGTCAATGTTTTGAACACAGTGTCTACATCAACTCATTACGCAACATTTCTCAGCATAGAAGCATTAAATAATCTCTTATAGCATCACTGGAGCATTCTTCCGTAATGTGAAATATCTCCAAAAGAAATGGAAAAAATGGAAAATATTTTGCATATATGTATTTTCTGTATATTAAACCAACATTTAATTTCCAACCAATTTGTGCAAAAATGTTTTTGTGAGCAGCAGGTCCAGCTTGCCCATTAACAGTTTTCCTGTACAAAGCCTCCAGACAGCCATTGCTCAATCATGGTTCAACCTTTCTGGCAGAGGCCACGGACAGAAGCTTTCACACTCGCTTCAAATCAAATCAATGCCTGATCCATCACGTGCCTCTTTCCTGCGGGTAGCTTCGGACCAGTAAGGATTTCTTTCTCTTGTACCCATTGGCTACTTAAGTCTTTCACTGACATATGTGTGTGTGTACACAGTAATTGAATTATAGATGGCCCCTTGTGCCCCTTGGGAGCTTTCCATCTGGTTTTATATGTTGTCTGACGAATGTAAGACACTTTGACATATACATTAGCAGATGTTGAGACAGGATGCTGTGGTGGTCATGGCTGGCTGGTTGTTTTGAGTATCCTAAGTGTCTTAGATGTAATAAGATTCAATGACGTATTGGTGGTGGATCACTCTATAGTAGGGGTGTCAAAAATATATTTGACACCCCTACGCAGCAGCAGAATCACATTCAGAACCAAAACAAGAGCAATCTATACTGCTGAAAGTAGAAAGTAAAGAATTTTAAATGAACTATCGCAGTTCACGCTATTTACTGCTGTAACTGAATTATCTTTATTCAGGGGATTCATGACTAGAAATGTTGTTACTATTTTAGTCATAAATGGTTTCTTTGTGTTTTTACAAATCTAATAAAGGGCTGTAGAAAATCAACTTGGACACCCTCCCCCAAAAAATAAACGGGTTACAATCATGGTAAATTTCAGAGAAATAGAAAGAGTGCATCATTCATTTGTTGAAAGCCATATATAGATAGTGTAAAACTAAAATGCCAAAAGCCATAGCTATTTATTTGTAAAACGTTGGGTGTCCTAAATAGGAAGTCATTATACACGTTAAAGCTCTCTGTTACACTGTTAACGACATATATGACTTATCGTGTGGAGATATGGAGTAAAACATATAAAAGTAACACTCATCCTATTTTTAAGCTACAAAAAAGAGCTATAAAATTATTAATCAATTGAACAACATAGAACCAACTCATATAATATTTATCAGTTTAAATTCTGTACACATTTTATGACTTAGTTGAATTTAAAACAGCACAGATAATGTACAAAATGCACAATAATTTACTTTGCCACAGTACTCAGAGGCTGTTTGAAATCAGAGTTATGATTTGATGGGAACCGGAGTTAAAAAAAAAAAGAAAAGAGCAAATATATAGCAGAGATGTGTCTCTGTCATAGGAGTTATTTTTGAAATGAACTGAAAATATCTGGTTCACTTTATTTAAAAACATTTAAAAAGTAAGTAATACAAATATATCTAAATCAGCAATGTTTGGAAAATTACTTTGGAAATGTAGTTGGTTACAATTACAAGTTACCCCTATGTTGAAAATGTAATAGAAGTGTAATTATTTCAATTACTCTCTCAAAGTAATATAACAAATTACATTTTGATTACTTTTCTTCTTTGTTCCCGTTTCCTCCCTCGATCGCTTTTCCGTGGCCCTGAGTAGAGAATATCAACCAATGAACATGGCATGCAATCAATGTTTCTGGAGTTATATTTCTTCTACTCCTCTTTTAACATCCCAAATATTAGCAGAATCGCTTCTTTTCAAAAGAAACACAACAGAAGTACTCAATGTTAATATTACTTAAATTAACACTGTGTTTTCTTTTAGAGTTTTAAAGACATCATTTGCGTGAAAATGCCAAAGGGAATCTATTTTTATGGGGTCGTCGATTGCTTGAGCAAAGCTATTTGAGAAAGCAATACCTCTTCTATCATAAAAGAGAGTCTTTATGTCTTCTTCGCTGACAGAGATAGTGAAGAAGGGGCCCCAAAATCCTCACTTGGCAAATTTGCCGCGTTTGACTTCTTTTTATGACAACTCCTGAGGCGAGAGACACATGGATCACAAAAACATAGCACGCTTCCTGTGTTTGTAAACCTCTGTTGGGGGACTTCATTTGAATCCCCCCAAAATGAGCACATTTCTCAAAATGTCAAATTATTTGCTTTTTACCATATGGGTGTGAGATAGAACATTCAGCATATTTTAAAATATGAAGCAAGTGTCTGAAAAGATGTTCAATAGAATCCTCCACCCTCACTCATATGCGTCCTTCTTAGTATTGTGCAGACATAATTGGTTTCCCTTTGAATGGAGGTTAATAATAAAGTATCCAACACAAAATTTAAAAAGTAACTTAACTGTTCTGGTATACTGTAGGAGCTTCTCTAAAGGTTACCATTAAGTAAGTGATTTAGTAAGGAATTTCTTGTCCAAATGTGCAGAAATAAATCTGACAAGTGAACATGACATTTAACCACATTTAGTCATGTCAGAACATGGCTTTATCCAAGGTGTGCGCAGGCTGCTATGGTATGGATTTCCAATGAAAATAAATACACTTACGGGTTATACAATCTAATGAGATTCAATGCAAGAACTGGATCGAAATGTTCTGCCTTTACAATGATGGGGTTTCTAATAATTTGCAACACAGTAAAATGTATTTTTAATGGGTGAGTCAGTTTTTTCAAATCAAGAATATGAATAAGAATTGTTAAGAAGGACAGACAGCCACATGGTCATTATTTTAGAGAGAAAGAAAACATTTTTCATTTCGGAATTGGTTGGCAACCAGCAGTGCAGTAGCTTACTAGTTAGCACTTCTGCCACGCAGTTCTGAGGTTCCTGGTTCAAATCTCAACTCCAGCCTTCCTGGAAGTTTGCATGTTCTCTCTGCTTGTGTGTATTTTTATTTATTTATTTTTGGTGGGGGAATACTCTGGCTTCATCCCACATGCTAAAAACATGCATGTCAAGTTCCTTTAAAACTAAATAATTTGCAACACTCAAGTAACTAAATAAAGTAACACAAATTAGAAAAAGTTTGAAGATGCATTGCAGTGCACGTCAAGCTCCAACCTTAACAAAAACATTGTTAAATCCCAAAGTGAGCAATACAGCATTTTTTAAATGCACTTCTTGTATAGTGGATCCCATTAGATTGTACCTAATAAAGTGTCCAGTGAGTATAAATGGAAATTGACTTTTTATTGTACCTGTAACCTGATCTTAATCACCTTTCTGTTGTACTGACTTTTATCAGTCTTTCTCACCTTACATTGTCTGGCGCCAGTAATGATGACTCACACAACACAACACAACACCCTTATTCTCGTCTCGCATCATGCACAGATACCCTTTCTTATGTTATCCTTGTCTCATCCCCCATGATTCATTAGATTTTCTGGTTTGGGAAGCCTGGGGGCTGGCTACCATCATAACAGGCAGAGAAAGATCGTTTCTCCCATCATCAAGTTTCCGAATCATCTGGAGGGCTTTTATATTTTTTCTTCATACATAATGACAGCACCTGGCTTTGTTTCACAGAGACACCAGATGTCATAAATCAAGATTTTTTAAAAAATAATAATTCTTTTTGCATTATATTATATGATTCATTTATCCAACAAGCACTTCAATCTTGCTGCAAGCTGCCTCGGTTATTTTCTTTAATAATGGGCTTCGGTGTCATAGCTGCTTTATATTCTCATCTTTAAGCCATCTCATATGCGTAGTTGTGCACAGTAAAGGTGATATATAGGTATTAGATCTCTGGGACACGTGGCCATTATATCTCCTGGGGAAAGCTTTCTGGAAGATTCTTCTCCAATGGTTTGCGCATTCATCCACAAGAAAATTTTTGAAGTCAGTGCTATTGGCACTGGGGGGCTAGGGCTTTGCTGACTATCAATCTCTGTTGTAGTTTGATGGGATTGAGGTCAGAGCTGAAGTTGTCTCACAACAAACTCATCCAAGCATCCCTTTATGAACCTTGCTTGTGCACCAGCATAGTTACTCATGATGAAAAAAAAGGCCTACGATAAGCCAAAGACATGATTGATTGAATGATTGATTAACTGGTTTACTATCGTGGTGTGTCCCAAGATATTAGCGTTGCAATAAGAACAGGTCACTGATGATCTTAAGGTTTATTTGTGTCACTTCTGTGCAGGCAGCATGGGTTCAGTTCCCACTCAGCAATGGGGCAAATGTGTGTGTGAATGGTTATCTTTCACTACATGTGCCCTGGCAACCGGTCCACGGTGTAGTCCGTCTTTTGCCTGACGTCAGCTGGGATAAGCTTCAGCTGACCCTGAAAAGGATGGTAGAGAATGGATGGATGGATGGATGGATGAATGGAGTAAGAACAGTGGCAGCCAGGGTGGCTCAATAGTTAGCATAGTTATAGTTCTGAGGTGCCGTGTTTGAATCTCGGCTCAGGTGCTCCCAATGTTTGTTTGGGTTTTCTCACACATTCTAAAAACAGGTCAGGTTCATTGAAGAATCTACTGTAAATTGTCTATAGGGCTGGATGTAAAGTATATGGTTGTTTGTCTCTTTGTTCACTGCGATTGGCAGCCAACCAGTTTGGGATGTACCCTGTCCATTGCCCAAAGTCAGCTACGATAGACTGATGCTAATAAGAACAAGCCCTATAAAAACTGGATGGATGGATCTTGTTAGGTTATCCTGTACAAGTGCATTAAGAGGGTAATTAGAAGTATCCATAAAGAGAGAAAAACAAGCCGAGGCAAAATGAGAGCTAAAGCAACAAAACCAAAGTTGATGACGCTGGGAGAACATGTTGAACTCCCAATGAACCTGTTTTTCATTTCTCTTGTTGTCTGACTGCCTCGTCACATGCATGCACGTAAAACCATGTTCACTTCCCCTTCTGTCGATCAACCAGCCCGACTGATAGATGCTGCAGATGTCTGCTGTGAGATCGCCATTTCACCTCTCACACCTCCGGCCAAACGCAGATCACAAGATGCTATACAGCAGTCATGATGCTCCTAAGTTACACTTCCCTCATTTTCAGATAGCGTGAGGTAAGAAAAGGCAAACTGCGGAGTGGGGCAACGAGACTCGTCTTCCATTGTTTCCGCGCTGGCGTCAGACTGTGACAAAATAGCTCACCCTTGTTGACACAGCATCTGTGTTTTGTCACGATATTCTTACGCAACTTACGGCTAAAGTACTTTAGCAAGGCTACAGTTGACTTTGATAGTATCTTGCATAAAAAAATAAAGCCGCAAGTGATTAGGTCATCAGCAGGCTACTTCAAAACGCAACGTTTTTGAAATATACAGAGCAGCGTCCTCAGATGAACCATGGTTTGTATGGCGAGCGGTTTCAACATTTAGAAGCTAAGTTTGACTTTTCGCAATTAGCATTGTGAATATCAACGTCTTTCTGACAAGTCGGAATTACATTATGAATAGCGGGAGTTTTCATTCAAGTTATCTGTAACATAATTCTGACTTGTCGAAGTCTAGATCTGTAATTCAGTCTTGCCTACTCAAAACTGAATTCCAGATATCTGCAACATCATTTGACATCACTTCAGCCATTCACGTGTGGGGTTTCTCATTAAAGATAGAATTACGTCAATCTGAATCTGAATTGTAACTCTAAATCCAGTTGGAGATATCTAAAAAAATAATTCTGACTTGTCATAAACTCATAATTCCAGTTACATATAGTATATCTACTACATCGTTTCAGCTAGTTACAATTTTATTGACGATACCTAAAAAGTGACAGTGATATCTTGAATTGAGGTGAATTAAAGGTATCTTGTAATGGAATTATGACTTGTTCATATAAAATTGTAGATCTCTCAAACTGGAGTGGCAGATATCTATAGTTCCGTTGCTGATAGCTGTAATTCACGGGTATCTGCAACTGAATTGTGGATATTGGTAATGATGAACCCCATACATATGAATGGCAAAAGTAATGTGTCCTCTCGGCGAAATGACGTTGCAGATATCTGAAATGCCAATTGTGGATAGGAAGAATATAGTTGGGGATGTCTACAATGTTCTTTTTGACGTGGCAAGACTGAATTGCAGACATCTACAACACAATTCCAGTGTAGCTTTTAAATGTTAAAAGGGCTTGCCAAAGGTTTGCAGAAGAGGTCGGGTTGAAGTTTTACCATCAGAAAAGTCTTTGCTAATGAATGGATTCCTCTGACCTGGTCATTGTGATATTGCTCCTCAAGGCAGATGGCTGACCCACCCTCAGTGATGGGGGAGGTGTGTGTTGTCTTGAGGGTTTGAATGTTCAGACCACAGGTGTCAAACTCAAGGCCTGTGTGCCAGATCTGGCCCGCCACATCATATTTTGGTGCCCACTGAAGCATATCATGTGCGTGTACTTCATGTTTCTTGCTAAAATCCGTACCAACATTTCGTTGACATGACGTTGCGATATTGTTTTTGTTACCATCCATTAATTAGTTGCCAATATGTAACAATGTGATAATTGCAATGTGGCCTGTGACAAAAATGATGAAGGGCCAAGAAAGAATAAACTAATTTTTAGTGTTTATCTTTATCTATAGAGGTACAGATTGGGGAATTTTTTATTCACAATGGTGGTTCACCCAACAAACCACAGGCCCAGTGTGTGTATGTATTTTTCTTACATCATGAATGATGACATTGTTTGCTAACTTTAAAAAAAAAAAAAAAAAAAAGACAACGGATGAACACAAACAGGTCTGTGCTCCTCCCAGTGCTATTACAGTGGAACTTTGCATTGGTGTTAAACTATATTGCATCATATACCATCACGACAGCTTACAAACAATGCCAATTCAATTGGAACATCTTTATAATGTAAAACGGAAGGTTTTGACTGTATCTACAGGTCTTGTATTGGATCTCATTAGATTGTGTCAGTGTACCTAATGCCGTGGTCAGACAGTAAAATGTATTTTTAATGGGTGAGTCAGTTTTTTCAAATCAAGAATATGAATAAGAATTGTTAAGGACAGACAGCCACATGGTCATTATTTTAGAGAGAAAGAAAACATTTTTCATTTCGGAATTGGTTGGCAACCAGCAGTGCAGTAGCTTACTAGTTAACACATCTGCCACGCAGTTCTGAGGTTCCTGGTTCAAATCTCAACTCCAGCCTTCCTGGAAGTTTGTATGTTCTCTCTGCTTGTGTGTATTTTTATTTATTTATTTTTGGTGGGGGGAATACTCTGGCTTCATCCCACATGCTAAAAACATGCATGTCAAGTTCCTTTAAAACTAAATTGTCCATAGTTGCCGTCCGTCCGTCCATCCATCCATCCATCCATCCGTTCGTTTTCTATACTGCTTGCGATTGGCTTGCCGTGGTTGCAGGGCACATTGGGACAACCAGCCATCCACACTTATATTCACACCTTGCCCTCTGCTTTTCGCCCAACATCAGCTGGGATCAGCTGCAGCTCCAAAAAAAATAAATAAAAAAATGCACTATAGAAAACTGATAGGTGGACAAAACCTTTGTCACATTTCTTGAATCGGATTAACATAAACACCATATTTGATATTCATATTAAGAGAGTCCTTCCTGCAGAGAGTCTGAGATGTGGAGCGGCGGAATAAGGTCATTTGATCTTGATTGTGAGAACAAATGTGTGTTTGTAGGCGGGTCGGCACCAGCAGTAAAAACATTCACGCGTTGGCCTATTTCATTCGTCAGTGCTCTCCAAGTGCCGAGCATGGTGTGTAGGCTTTGTTACAAGCAACAATATATAGCTGACAGCCCATCTGGCGTCATAGCAGGGCAGCAGTGTTTATCCTAACCCCTCCCCTCTCCTCTCCCTGTATTCTCTGTGCACCATTAGCTGCTCACTAGGCAGGAAAAGACCAACATGCTGTCCTGCCGCCAATCATTCATGGCGCCTTTACTCGATTCAACCCAGCCCACATCCACTACAACATGACAGCTCTTTCATCCACAACGGGGGTAATACATTCATGCTGACTATTCTGTCTGGCTGTCGTCATTAAAAATAGCATTGCAAGATGAATTTATTCTTAGAAAGTGTAAAGAACTACTACCTAAAAATAGAAAAAAACAAAAATGAGAAGATCAGAATGGCCATTGAGCCATTCTCCCTTTCCATCATTTTGACATTATCAAATCAAGTTACAAGATGTTTCTCTGCCACCATATTATAAAATCATGGTGGGCACCAACACGCAAAACAAAATAGAAAAGTATCTCATAAAGTATCTGAGCTGAAGCCCATCCCAGCTGAATTTGGGCGAGAGGCGGGGTACACCCTGAACTGGTCGCCAGCCAATCGCCGAGCACATGTAGGCAAACAGCCTTCATAGAAACTAACATGCAGGCTTTTGGAATATGGGAGGAAGCTGGAATACCAGCAGAAAATTCATGCAAGCACGAGAAGTACATGCACACATGAAGGCCAGAGCTAAGATTTAAACTGAGCCTCGGCAGAAACATGCTCACCACGGGAATATCTCATATTGTTTAAATACAACAACAACATTGTTATCTTATATTTGAGTCAGCCAATACTGGCCTGTGATTGTTTACCTTAACCCTAACTGGAACCCTGACTGGAAACAAGTGTGATTCTTTTCCTTTACTGGGCCGTGATTAACATTACTACTGAATAGACAAAAGTGCCTCTCGCCCACTGAGTGGAGCTCCAAAAAGCCACAACGACCTATTTTGTTATTCCTGAAGCACGGGTGAGCGGCTAGTCTCCGAGGGTCTTAAATAAATCTAATCTTCATCTGGTTACCTCCAATTCCACCGAAAGATCCCATACAATACAGCTGATTAAATTGTGTTGTTCTACTGGCACCCATTGTTCTACGTTTCCCTTTAAATACAATATAATGAGCCCATTTCAAAGGGTTACGGGTTAATGGCAATGCATTTGGGAACATTTGTGTTAACAAGGTCACCTAATCCAGAATTAGGACACTGTGCTTTTAGTAAGACGCCTTGAAATAAGCAAACAAAAGCGAGCACAGAGTCGAAGAGTGAAAGGAGAGCCGTGCGACCTCTTCCCAGATGCTGTGTTTGTTCAGGGAATTTCAAGTCATTAAAGTCCTAACAAGCCCACAGTCGTGAAAGGCCTGATAGTAAGTAGTTAAAGTGTCTCACAACTAATGGCAGAATGGGAGTGACATTTGTACAATGACTTTGTTTGGCACTCAGTCTTCTACACAATCAGTGATACAAAGCTTTTCCCTGGGTTTAGAGACGGAGCTATTGGATGATTAGGATTCGCTGCACGGGCCCATTGAGTGCAGTTATTTCTTGGTAATTTCAGAGTGATCCGCAATTCCTCACAGCAGTCAAACGGCAACAAATACAAAGCAATTTAGAAAAGTAATATGAGCAACGTTCGGTAGCTGCAGCGCGGGTTAAATTATTAAGGTATCCCGTGGTTGCTATCACCTACTATTAGAGAAATGATGCAGAAAAAAGGCAATGGAATCAGGTGTAAAACAACATGAAATATGTTGGTGGGGCTTTCTTCAAGTTTTCCCTTTCCCGGCGCACACAAGCCAACATCACATTGTCAATATAACCGTTAAAGCGGTTGAATTTACAGCGCCCAGTAAATTTAGTTGTAAGCTTCCCTCCACAAGTTTCCTGGTTTCACAATGTGGCAACACGAATAAGCGTGACCCTTGTCAGACTATTACAGCTCTTATTGCTTAACTAAGACGGATCAGGTTTAGATTTATTTATTTATTTCTCTTTGGGATTTGTTACTCACACTCACACACAGCACCATAGAGCAGCTGTAGAATACAGTCAGTTAAGATTTGCTTGCTTTCACCCATGTGTTTTCTCTGCCTCCATAAATAGAGCACAAATCTGCCGTGAGGACCTGAAGCTGAATTCTCTGGGTGGTATTTTATTGCCGAACATCATGTTGTAAAAGTGAGTCCTGTCTGAGGAGTTAATGACCGACCTGCATCAATACAGTCTGTTCTCCACAAATACCCTTGGAGCGTGTCTTTTTTTTTTTTTTTTTTTTGAGTAAAAGCAGTTAACTCTAAAACAAAACAAATACAGATGACGTTCATCACTTTCCCATTTCAAACGTTTTCATTTTTTATTGGCTCTTTTAATTATTTCGGCATTGGCATCCCTGTCTCATCTCGTGAGCTTGCACTTCAAGTATAGACATCTATCTGCGATTGTCAGTGTTATTTTTCCTTTTTTTTTCATCTACATGTCTTCTTTAATGACTTATTCATGCTGTCAGCTGCCTTTTATCTCAGAGGGGCATTTTTTTCCCTCCCCCCCGCCCCTACGCTCACTGGGTTGTCCAGCCATTCCCATGTCTAGGGTTTCGCTCTGGACTTTTTCCTTTTTGATCATCCCTCGGTCTTTCCCCTTCTCCTTTAACTTGAATTGAGCCGCATACCGCCTCCCTATGACGGGCCCTCTTTGAATTCTCGATGAGGATAAATGTGTTGAAAAGAAAGAGGCTCAAGGAGGGCTGACAAGTTTGTGTTACCAGAGAGAGATTTACATGCGGTCATAAAAGCTCGGGTGAAAGGAGAGGAGGCATAGCCCATATTAAAAGGTCAGTGTGCTGGGATGGAGAGGTAAATTGACCCAGGATGGGATGAAGGCAGGACAGCCCACACACACACTACCTGCACACCCTCTCATTCACGCCCTGCCCTCCGGTCGATGACCTTTTGACTTTTCGGACAAAACAGCCTAACCTCAATACCTCCTCTTACTCATTCAACTTTCTTAGGTTTCCTTTTGAGGTACATGCTTGGGTATATGTTGTGTTATCATTATCCTTGGTCTATAAATCACCAAGAAAAAGGGCTGCAGCTCTACCAATCTAGCTCAACTTGTGCCTGGGAGCGATATTAAAACTGAGCAGTCCTCTGACATCGTGTCCTGTCCCCATGCGGGGCAGTGTGGATAGATCTCAGGGTATATACATGCTGCCAATAGAAACAAAAGAAACCTTGTCACGTTGCGAGTGAGAGCCCACAGGCTGGCTTGTGTGAGGGGAGAAAAAAAGCTGTTCTCCTCTGGAGATGTTTATGAGAAGCCTTGGGACGGAAATCCATCATTGCGAAGGGAACAATTTATGTCCAACATGAGATTGTGGCTGACATCTCACATCCTGCGAAGACACTTTCTTTGCTTTCAGACTCAAGATTTTGTCAGTCATCACATAGGCCATTGTTCATTTAGGCAGCTGGCAGGCTGCTTGCTATTTTGGCTCATGAAATATCAGGTTGCTATGTGACCCGACTTCAATATAAGGCGTTAATGCAGTTTGCGTGTGGCAGTCTGGTGAGGAAACTACTTCCTCAAATGAGTGGAACAAATTGTACTCTGCATAACACTTGTTTTTAATGGAGTGGCCTACTTCTGATTGCAAGTGGTCTCTGATATTTTTCCGGAAGATGCTTATTATATGTGATATAATTGTGCAAAAAGTACAAATGTAGATATATAATATTGTGCATTTGCACACCCTTAGCTTTGCTCTTTTAATCACCTTTTTTTTTTGCCACAGCATTCTGGTATAGCAAAGCAGTAAATGGTCACACATACTGACAATCAGCAAAGGCCCGATTATGTGTGGTCGCTAAAAGATTATGTTGACCTATTATCCTGTGGAGTATGTGTTAGGACTGATTTTTCCTCCTGGATATGCTTGGACAACAGTTATAAATGTGAAATATCACAAACCTTGTGTGTCTGGTTAAGACCTACCGATAGTTAAGCTGAACAAGGGACTTTGTGATTGTGATCTGAAATAAAACAATTGCCAATTAGGAAGATTGCTACATGTATTGCAACATGTCTCACAATTCATTCACCAGAATAAAAATGACAACAAGAAGACTATGCAACCACAGTGTGGTTACAAGAGGGCAGGCAGCATAGCAGTTCTTCTTGTACTAGTACTATTTCTTCTTTGTATTTTCCAGTGGTTTCGATGCCCTCTGGCACCGTGCTGCTGCTCACAGTTCAGGTGAGAGGCAGCATGGTGTGCTGCGTTGGTATTCTCGAGTACATTGCTCACAAAATAAGCAGTAAAACAAACTTGCCTATCTCTAGGGTCTTTCATATTTTAATAATTGGTTAAGATGTTAAAAATCAGTAGGCGTGTACACCGCTTTAGCAGGATTGTGCATAAATTATACAATAGATTTCCATGGAGGTTTGTAGAAGGTTAGCATATGGTCCAAGGAATTACCCATTTCTGTAGGAACACCGTGCATCAAGCGACGTGGCCGAATGTACCAGAATTGGACAATCGCAAACAAATTACAGTCAGCGACTCATACCTGCACACCTGGCGATTTACTCTTGCACAAATACCAACACAGTCCAACGGAAAAACGGCAACCCCGGTTTTATACACCTTTTACTGAACCACAAACAACTGTCAAGGAAGAAGCAGATTTCTCTGGCTGCTGTAACTATATCATAGAAATAATAGACTCTACACATTTTTCTTTTTAGCCACAGGTACATTTGATATTATAAGTCTAGTTGGGTATTATTGTAAAACTATATATGTGCGGTGTTTATTACATTTTGCTGAAGATCTGGATAAAGGAGTGCATACAATTTAAATGCAACCATCCACCCTGCAGAATCATAATGGCAAGAGCCATCTGTTCATCATCCTGCCTGACCCAGGACACAACATACCCAAATACAGCATTCCACATTTCCATTTTAGCCTTAGCAGGGATCACCAATCAGCTGAGTGACATTTTTATTACAAATGGAAATCATAGAATTGGTAAAACAACAAATCTAATGGTGGCTAAGACGTTTGCAGGGTACTGTCGATAGATAGGATTCATTAGAATGAATACTAATGAGGCTCTGCAGGGGAGACAATGCATCTGGATGGGCCGCCATCTAGTGGGAGCAGGCATGCCATTACATAAGCCTTTCCACCGGGCATTCTTTTTTGTTTTTCGTTTGCAGTGCATCCTGAACCCACAGCCCCCTGCTTCAAAGGCAACTCCTGACAGACTGAGCCAACCTTTTATCACAACATTTCATGTTCATAAATTCAGTTACATGTGTGTAATTACATGTTGTATTACATCACATTAGCCTCTCCTAAGTTCATGGCTTTACACTGTATACTGTGGTTGCTTACAAGTCCATTCATACGTTAAGGGGTAATGATGAGCGCCTTTGGAAATATATGCTTATGAAGAATTATTGGCTTGGCATCCGTTGGTCATCTTATCACTACTACTACTTAATTATTACCAATAGCCTGGCCTGCTGGGCGACAAAACTGATAAGCGTGCCAAGCATTTGTTTGCGTCAGTGACCGCAATGAAAATGTGTCTTGGATCATTTGCTTTTCTACACACAAACACCACACACACCACACAAACACAAAGCCCAACGGCACAGCACACACATTTAACTAGTGAGCAGGAGAGTGATGAAGTCCAACTGAACAAAAAAGTGTGTTTCTATCACAGCATACTCTCACCATATCCCATTTGAGTCATGAAAATCATAAGAATAAATACAATCAGGGATGTACTTAGACAAGCGATCACTTCTCACCTCTAGTTCATCTTGTGAGAAACGAAGCTTAGCTCAGCAGCAGCAGCATCTCAATCAGCATTTTAGATAATGATTATGTCAGATGACTTCTCGCTCACCCTTGAGACCAGACTGTCAATCCATTTTGACGAAGCACAAACACAAATTCTCTATCTGGGTTGCTTGCACTTTGTTTTTGCTTTGGTGTTTTTCGTGAAAAAAGAAAAACTAATTTTTTTTTAAGTGCCTCTCTTATAGTCCAATGTTATGGTTGGCTAACCTCCAGCCAGAGTATCAATTGGAAGCATGCAGTGAGAGATTTATGTAGAAAAATATTAATCCTTATGGAAATTGTGTTCTAATTGCACATGGGAAATTTGGGGAAAGTTCCTCTGGGGATTGCCATAGAAACCAAGAAGTGGGGCGAGCATCTGTGTATGAGTGAGTGAGTGAGTGTGTGTGTGTGTGTGTGTGTGCGTCTGTGCGCGCGTGCGTGTTACTTCAAAGAATTTTATACACAAATTGTAGTATGCATTATTAATGCCCATGTGACCTTTTTTGATCAGTTACATAAAATGTGACAAAGTGAGGCAGCACAGTGGGATATACACGTACTGCAGCGTTCAGCAGGTTCGCCTCACTGTTTTGACTCTTCTGAGGTTCTGGATTCAAATCTCAATTCATCTTCATGTTTATACTGTATTTCATGGAGACAAAGCAATAAAATGAATAAATCATTTCATTTCCAAGTACTGGTCCGTTTACAAGAACTGATTTAATAACAGATCCCAAGTTAGTGCAAACAACATTGACTTTTGATATGTCAATTATTGACAAGGTTGTGGGATGGTGATGAACAGAAGAAATTAACTTGGCAAAAGATTTCATTTAAAAGAAAACAATTTTCTCTAACATTTTGCGAGGAAATGTATTTATTTTTTTCCCCACAGAAATAACTTTTCCCTGGGACTCAGGAGGCAAAATCGAAGGCTGCGAATGTGTTGTGATAATACTGCTATAAGTATTGTATGACATTTAAAAAATCTGGTTAAGTAAAAAAACAAAGTAGTAAGTGCCTCATGGCATGTGGGATGACCAATATTGATGGTTTGAATTATCCATCCATCCATGTTCTGTAGCGCTTGTATTCATTAGTGTTGCAGGTGAACTGGAGCCTATCCCAGCTGACTTTGGGCGAGAGGCGGGGTACACCCTGGAATAGTTTTCGACCAATCGTAGGGCACACACAGACAAACAACTATTCATATAATCACACCGATGGGCAATTTGGACATGCTTTTGGAATGTAGGAGGAAGCCGGAGTATCCAGAGAAAACCCATACAAGCAACAGATTGAGCTGAGATTCGAATTTAGAATCTCCAGACTGTGAGGCAGACGTGCTGACTGACAGACCACCATTATTTGTATTGTAAGTTAGAAATTCGAGACTTATTTGAATAGCAATAATATTTTTTTGGACATAATTTCTCTATTACCCACATCAGCATTAAGAATATATATATATATATTTTAAACAACAACGTGTGAAAATGTTTCTCTTCAGTAGGCTACAAAAACAGACATTGCTTGTCAAAACACTGAATCATTGTGTGGTATTTGACTGGATTATTGAGGGTCTCTAATGAAAATAAAATGGCTGTTAGTGAAATTTCAGACTGCAGGCTCTGAATCATCGAGTGTATTAACTAGGACACAATGTCTGGGTACGGACGATAGTGCTGGATTTTTTTTATACGTACCTTTTAATGCTTTGAGCAGCTCATTATAATAATTTCCCTGCATTGTGTTTACAGGGTAGAGGTGGATGTCTTCTTGCTAAAATGTGTGCATTTATCAAAGTTGGATGTTCAAGCAAACAGAGAAGAACTATTTAGAGTTCATTAAGATAAAACGTTACCAGGTTTCTTAAGTGGACCTTTGATACATTATTCCTGCTGGTTCATTTAGGCACTTTTCTTTGTTTATGGAAACTGTTTATAAGATACAATTGAGATTAATCCGTCACATTTCTTGTGCATCCAGGCGGGCTGAAGGTGCATAATGACGCCTGTATTTGCCACGACAGTATTTACTTTCCACACAGAGGACCAAAGAGAATGGTTTAGATTAACTCATTAATCTCTCTCTCTAGGTTAACTTGTCCAAGGAAATTTGCTTAGGCCAATCAAGGCAAATGTAGAAACAAATTGCACTGCCAGTACAGCTATCTGTCTATCTGTTGCTGTTGCTGTAACAACGCTCATTTCTCCTGCTCTAAACCGTGTCTATGTGCTCCTGCCATTTGCTAGACTGCTATAAAGTGTAGGTAGGAATGGAGGGTAAATGGATGAAGACAGGGTTCTGGAGGATGTGTGGCAACATTTATCTGAAAGAAATGGGAAGTCTCATGACAGCAAAGCCCGTGTGAAGTAAACCATTTTGCAGCGGGCATGGCTGGCTTTAATAAATTACGTTCACTTGTCTTCTATAGAAAACATGGGGGGGTTTTAATTTTCATGTGCTAAAATCGAAAGCGGAATGCTGCAACATCTTCCTGCAAGGATTGAGATGTTCCCACTAGGGAGGCTTGAAGTGGACAGGTGGGGAGCTATTGGGAACAAATTGACAAGGCCGTCTCTTCTGGCTCACTCTTCATTTAGACCCTGAATGATCCAGATCAGTTGGCTGGCAGACAATTTATCTTTGAGAAGATGAGAATGTGAGGGAGGGTCTGGCTGAAACCAATCCAGAGGACATCTTGAACTAGTATGAGGCACACAGAGGAAGAAATACAACCCCCCCCACACACACACACACACAAAGCCTTGACATGTTTCATATGATTTTCCCATTTATTTACAAATGAGGATACTGACTCCTGTAAGGTGGGTGGTAACAAGCTAAATTGACTCCATTATAATAACTTTAGTAATTTTTAGGTTAAATTGTACTTGTCAGAGTAGTTTTAATGCGCCATAATTTTTATTTTCACTTGAGTATTTTAGTAAAGAAGAAACCCCTGTTTTACTTTGTTACATTGAGTGACATTCTGCTCTATATGTTTATTTGTATCTATCTATTATTGCTTGCACCATCTATTTGTTTAGGTTCATCAGAGACTTCTGCCTCTGGCACTGTCACATGAATCTCTTTCACCAGTCCTACGTAACCACTAGCAACGTTTGCCTCCATTTCACCAATCAAACGGAGCCAGGAAGTCACCTGACTGCACACAAAATTTCTGTAGCCCTACACAAGCAAAGTTTTCATTTATGTGACGCATGGCAGAAACAACAGAGGAAACAAGACTCACAGTCAGAAGAGATACAATATCCCTGGCCTCACATCGATCTGTTTACCTTACACACTATGGAAAAGAACAGCTAGGCCATGTATTTAACTCCCTTGTTCCTGTATTTCTATGTAATCGTTACAGGGTGAGCTCATTGTGCTGTTTCACAAGTGTAAACAAAAACAATTTAAGAGAATTTCATCTGCTTGAATTGTCCTTAATTTATGCTATTTCATATAGATTTAATTAATTATCGTTGTAGTTAAAGTGTTACTGTTAGGCAATATCTGAAGTTTCACATGTGAAACAGGTCTACTGAGTAATATTGCAGTTATGTGAATTAATATGTACATAAATCCATCCATTTTCCATATTGCTTGTCCCGATTAGGATGGCAGTAGCAGGAGCCCATCCCAGCAGACTTTTGGGCATTTAGGTGGGGTAAACTCTGGAATGGTCACCAGTCAATCATAGAGAACATAAAGACAAACAACCATTCAGACCAGTGGACAATGTTTTTGAGAAATAGGAGGAAGCCGGAGTACTTGGAGAAAACCTACACAAGCATGGGGAACACATGCAAACTTCACACTGGAAAGCCCAATCTGAGTTTCGAACACCAAACCTCCTAACTGTAATGCGGACTTGCAAACCACACATTGCGTCCATAACATTCTGGATGGTTCTTTTCCTCTTTGGCCCGGAGGACACGACGTCCACAATTTCCAAAAACAATTTGAAATGTGGACTCGTCGGACCACAGAACACTTTTCCACTTTGCATCAGTCCATCTTAGATGAGTTCTGGCCCAGAGAAGCCGGCGGCGTTTCTGGGTGTTGTTGATAAATGGCTTTTGCTTTGCATAGTAGAGTTTCAAGTTGCACTTACGGATGTAGCGCCGAACTGTATTTACTGACATTGGTTTTCTGAAGTGTTCCTGAGCCCATGTGGTGATATCCTTTACACATTGATGTCGGTTTTTGATGCAGTGCCGCCTGAGGGATCGAAGGTCACGGGCATTCAATGTTGGTTTTCGGCCTTGCCGCTTACATGCAGTGATTTCTCCAGATTCTCTGAACCTTTTGATGATGTTATGGACCGTAGATGATGAAATCCCTAAATTCCTTGCAATTGTACATTGAGGAACATTGTCCTTAAACTCACCCCATCTTTACTTGTGAATGACTGAACAATTCAGGGAAGCTCCTTTTATAACCAACCATGGCACCCACCTGTTCCCAATTAGTCTGTTCCCCCGCGGGATGTTCCAAACAGGTGTTTGATGAGCATTCCTCAACTTTTTCATTCTATTTTTGCCACCTGTCCCAGCTTTCTTGGAACATGTTGCAGCCATACAATTCTAAGTTAATGATTATTTGCTAAAAACAATAAAGTATCAGTTTGAACATTAATTATCTTGTCTTTGTAGTGTATTCAATTCAATATAGGTTGAACATGATTTGCAAATCATTGTATTCTGTTTTTATTTATGTATAACACAATGTCCCAACTTCATTGGTATTGGGGTTGTACAAACAAAACAATGAAAACATGACAGACATAGCTGTAAAATATGAAAGTTTACAGTGTAGTAGTGAATGATTTTCAAACAGCCTACATTGCGATTACTTCCAGTATTTCTGGCAACGAGGAGAGCTAAGCTTGCTCCCGTGGGTAGGAGGAAGAGCACAAAGTGTAAAAAAGCATGTTGCTGGACAGCAAGTGGGTGTTGGAAGAACAATGTGGCACTGCAGGATTACCGATACCTGACGGATTGTTTGTGTTTTTGTTGGGGTTTATTCTGCTGCTGCTGCTGCTGCTGCTCAATCTAAATTAATTTTGGATGCTGTCACAACGAGGTGTTCCGTACACTGAGTTAACTGAAAGAGATCTTGTCTCCAAATTCTCAACAGATGCTGTATGCATCCACACAAACCTAATTAAAGTGTGATGGCAGTAAAAATGGCTGCATTTCTCACTAATTTATTTGCACATTCAGTTTGAAGAGACATAAAGTAGGTTTTACTTGCAGGTGGGTGTAGAGCTTGCTTTAATAGTGTGAAACTCTTCAACCAATAGGGAAATGTTCAACCAACAATTGAAATATCATGGATGAATATGCAAAGCAACTTTGGAAAAATAGTGAAAGTAAATTTAGCTTAGCTAAACAATTGTGTTAAATTCGTGCAGAAGCACGATAATACAAGCTAACAAGGAGTTTCCTTATGATGCTTATTAGTTTCCTCTTGAACAACGCTACTGAGCTATAAATCATCAAGGGAAAAAGTTGGCTTGATTCCATTTCAGTATCATGACAGTCTTACGGTGTCTGAAGAATGAGAGAAATATTTTCAGAGCAATAAAAACATGCGCTATAATTTGTGCAGGAATAAATGAGAAATGCAAGTGATGCCCTCAGTACAGTGCTAAAAACTATTCATATTATTATTATTAATCAGTTCATTTGACATCCATCCATTTTTTATGCTATTGCTGTTCCTGTGGAAGTTGATGGGGGACTGATGTCAGTTCCAGCTGACACTGGGTGAAGGTAAGCAGGCAGGACAGGCCACAAGCTACTGGCTTGATTGTTTATATCAATTTAAAGTTGTATAAGCTTTTTTTCACTGAATAGACTGTAAAATGCAAAACCTCCTGCATTTGAACATAAAAGAGGGACGTGAAAATCAGCACTCCACCAATTGTACATTCATGGGCCACAATATTTGGTACACCCAGGCAATCTAATAGAGGTGACATAATGAATAATACATCAGACTGAAAGGTGTATCGAATAATTTGATGACCTTTGTGTTAATCAACTACAAAATGATGGGCTATACAGATTACTGGAGGCAGTGCAGCTAAGAGAAACCCTGAAAAATTCTGAGAAATACATTAATACAATTTTATGTAACAAATGTGAGTACTTTGTTTGTAAATGTAGGTCAGTGCTTCTAATAGTGTTTAGGTAAGAGATGTCCTCGCTGAACCTGACAGCCTTGCAGCTGCATGAAATGGGTAAAATATTAGAAACACCACAGTGTTCTCCGCTGTGCAGCATCTGAATTTTAATACCACCATTTTTTGTTCCTAATTTCAATCTCAAGGCTGCGTTCCAGTCGCTTAGTTGCCCCTCTGTGATATGTCCCTGGTGATGTGGAACCTCATTTTCCCGTTGGCCCTGTCAAACAATGAGGCTCTTTTGTGCATGCGTTGTTTGCTTTTGAATGTTGTCATTGACCTGCCAGTTATCATGGCTGATCACAGCTCTGAATGAGCCTTGCCATCCTCATTGTACCCTTGAGCCTGATTTCCAGCTCCCCAGGCAATTTCTGTTCGTTTGGCCGCGTGCAAGAGGAACTGCGTTGCCCTACTTCTCGAGCACTTCAGCTGAGTGGAAGTCTGAAAAATATTCTATAACATTCTTGTTGATTTGATTTTATCCCACATGTACGTGGCCTATTTTGATATTTCCATGCGGTATCAAAGAAAAAAAAAAGTGTCCTTCTTCAGCAATGATCGCGCACAAGCGGAGAATAGACAGCAAATATATCAGCCTTTGTATCTTTGCAGACGCTGTTGTGAGTTAGCGCTAGGACATGATGCAGTATTAAAATGCCACGGTGAAAGATGAAGGAGTTGATATGCAGAGAGGCAAATGCTGCAAAGGCACGCTGAGCTCTGATGTTGTCACTGAGCTTGTACGGAGACGCACAAAGAATGGTGCAGCTCTCTTTTAATCACAATGCCTTTAGTGCTCTCTTTGTTCTATTGGCTGTGTTTTAATCCACTGTCATCTACTCTTTTTCATGAAGATTCTCTCCATTGCGGTTTCTTATCTACTGCTGTTGGTCCTCATGTTGCAAGGGAAATCAATGATGCAGATTATTCCCAGGCCATTATCGATATTACTGACAGTTCTGGCCCTGCGCCTTTATTGTAATTACCTGTCATTTTTCTAAACTATAACCATTTGTAAAAACTGTGTCAAATTGATCAATGTTGTTTACAAATTGAGGTAGGCTGCAAAATTATATCAGCTGTCTCCCCTTGGCCCCCAAAGATCCCGAGATAGATATTCACTTGTCAGTGTGCTGTATTCTCAGATTTCCACTAATTAAACTGGACCGCAGCCAACGACGTGAGCACTCCAGTCTGATTCATTTCTCATCTCAGGAGTGTGAGAGTGGTACAGTCCCAGCATAAAGTCGTCCCATCTTAGTCTGTCTTGGCTTTCATGCAGATTTCTTAACATGGCACACTCCATGACATTGAACTAGACAGAAATTAGGTTAAATCAGATATGGTGCAAACGCTAAAATAGAATGGTTGCACAATTCAGCATTTGAACAGTGGCAACCACGGCGCCGCCAAGCCGTACCAATATTTTACTGTACAGCATACATAGTGTTTTACAGTAATACATAACTGTGTTTATAATTTCATATATACCTGTGGCTCGAAGGCAAAGCGCGATCTTGTTGCTGAAATGCAAGGGTGCAGTGGTCAGTGAATAGGGGACTGATCATTGCCAACAGCCTCTCAAAATATCCACACTCTCTCCTTATTCTGCACATTTCCTCGTCTTTGTTGCCAACCGCTTCTTCCATGACAATCATGCCACGTTTTTATGGTTTAATAAAAAGTAACAACAGTATTGTAACTGTATATTGTATGTGGAGCCTCAAAACCCATACAGTACGTGGTTCCAACTTTTCCATTGGAGCACGTTGTTAGACGTGAGGTACTTCATCGCTTTCTGTGTGGCGAAGAGTTGCCAACTGTAATGTTTTTGCGATGGTCCATTTCAGACCCTTTCAACCATTGTTGCTTGGTGTGCGGTGGGCCAAAGGAACTCATAATTGTGCCGGTTAACCGCTGATGCGAACGAAGGCGCTCAAGTTTTTATATAGTGGGGGAGGAACGACTCAGGCCCAAGCCGTTTTAGTCACATCCAAAAAGTCAGGAAAACTGAAATGGTGAAAAACAGTTTCACGCTACAATCGTCCACAATCGAGTACCTCACACACTGTAGTTCACAGTTTTTGCACATTTTCAATAATTATCTTCAAACATATATTTAAAAACAAATACAAATACAAATGCGCTCTGAATTCGCTTTACAGGGTCTTTAAGTGATAAAGGTCCGCACGGTACTCCGGCTTCTTCCCGCATTTATATTAGGTTAAATGTAGATTCTAAATTGTCCATAGGTGTGAATGATTGTTTGTCTATATGGGCCCCGCAATTGGCTGGCGACCAGTCCAAGGTGTCCAATCGCCTCTCGCCTAAAGTCAGCTCTAGCTCACCTGGTAGCCTAAAGCGGCGTGGAAAATTTGATGGAAGTTTTACTTTTTCTTTTGCTTGTTTTTGTGATATGCCTTTCTTCTTAAAGTTAAGTTTTCTCTTTTATATCAAAATTGGTTATCTTATTCTTTGTTATTCTCAATGTTAAAATGCCACTAAATCAGAATAAATTGGAGGTGGACCAGCGTCCAGAATAGATTGTTTGACCTCAGAGGTTCAATTACACAATGCTTTCTTTTGCATTACTTTGTCTTCATTGTCACAAAAAAAGCAATTTCATGTTTGGATTAAAATATTTTACACTTCAACCTCATTTTTCTGACTTATCCTCCATTTTTCTGCATCTCCAATTAGACCGGGAGAAAATACACCTTACCCATGAGGATTAGGGGAAATCCCTGCTAGTTATTGCGGCTCCATAATCAGCAGCAGAATTTTAATTTTGGAACCATACTTCGTTGCGGTCCAAGGAAAAGGGATGCCAAGTAAATGTCTCATATACATTGTCAAAAGCCTGAGGGGGGGACTCCATAACTACACGGCTATAAAGTATCTCAGGTTCATGTTGCTTGGCAACAAAGAGTCTTGGAAGATTTGAATGCTCCTCAGACTAAATAAAAGCTGCTTGAGATATTTTTGCATTAGCTACGACTTCTCTTTTCTGTGGTGTTCGGTAATTATAGTATATGCAGTGAGGCTGACGGATATTTAATATGCACTGCTATGTATTAAAGGAGTGAAACGTGTTCTCTTATCCTAGGCCCTTTGTGATAAGTTATACTGGATACTGTAGAGGATGGTATTTAAGATTGATTCAATACAGCGATTGAGTGAAGTCACGCATCCAAAGGGAGGAGGTTTTGACTGGCAAGTGAAGGAAGTGTAGTGTGATATGGATATTTGAAGCAATGTACACAGAGCACAGAAGCTTTGATTGAAGACCCATCCATTTTCTATGCGGCTTATCCTATTGAGGTTCACGGGGACCTGAAGCCTACATTAGCTGACTTCTGGCCCAAAGCAGACTACACCCTGGACGGCTTGACAGTTAACTCCAGGGCACATATAACAGTTAAATTCCTTAGGTACTGTAAATACTTTTATTCCCTACATTTGAAAAGAGCCATATATACTTTCTCCTCCTTATTTCGTTTAAACCGGCTCATTTTTTTCATCCTCCGCGGTTGACAACATGACGTAAACAAGATAATAAAGAAAGTAAAGTCAATTGCGGTTGCGATCTTGACTGATTGAGATCTTGGAGTCTTATGAGGCAGACAATGCAGGGACAGCAGCGACATGGAGGAACGTGATCGTCCCCGTTCATCGCCTTGTTTAAGAATATTGTTTGTTGTCAGTTACAAGAATGGGTCGTGGCGAATGCATTGTGTCTTCCGCCAGTTTCAAAACCAGCAGCTTCTGGATTTTCAAAATCTGAAAAAACACTACAAATACAAAATTAGGTATATTTTTCCAGGTAATATCATTTGCTAATTTAGCATTTTTTGTTACTCACTTCACAACGCGAGCAAAGCTGTTTTGATTGCCTACATGTCGACTCTCTAGCTATGTAGTTATTGCGATATAAAATATGTTTTGCTTCTTATCAGTACACGCACTATGCAAGTTAATAAGAGGAAAACTCTTGTGTGTATAGTTAATTTTTTTGTTGCACCAAGTTATCAAATCGGATATTGTATATAAATGAATGTAAAATTATTTTTTTACTTTTGTACAGTAAATACATTTGAGAGTCTACTTTTTTATGTTTACTTAAGTATAGGATTTGAACCAGTACTTCTACTTATACCAGAGTATATTTTAAACAAGTATCTTTTCTTCTACCTAAGTACAGAGTTTGAATACTTTTTTACAGCCAACTATTCACACTCAGACATTCCAACCGTCTCTGAGTAGAAATTGAACAAATGCTGCATGGAAGTCAAGAGGCAAGTAAACCACTTTAATAATGGGACCACTGGACTTTTTGAATGTAGACATAAGAACCAAAAATGTGATTATCCAAGAATATTGTTGATTTATGACGAATTATGATGCAGGAGTTTGTTAAAAATACACACAAACATAGACTTGAGGCACACAAAAAGGCTTTGAAAAAAGTCACTAGTTTTCAAGTGTTTTCAAGTGTCCTTGAGCAAGGCACTAAACCACAAAACTGATCAGAGACACAAAATCTTTGAGCTGTCCCACTCTACCTTGGTTCTTTGTCTGGTTTTTTTTTGCTTGTAGCATCCATCCATCCATTTTCTGAGCTGCTTATCCTCACTAGGGTCGCGGGCGTGTTGGAGCCTATCCCAGCCATCATTGGGCAGGAGCCGTGGTACACGATGAACTGGTTGCCAGCCAATCGCAGGGCACACATAAACAAACAACCATTCGCACTCACATTCACACCTACGGGCAATTTAGAGTCTTCAATCAACCTACCACGCATGTTTTTGGGATGTGGGAGGAAACCGCAGTGCCAGGAGAAAACCCACGCAGGCACGGGGAGAACATGCCAACTCCACACAGGCGGGGCTGGGATTTGAACCCCAGTCCTCAGAACTGTGAGGCAGACGCTCTAACCAGTCGCCCGCCGTGCTTGTAGCATTAAAAAAAATACAATAAAATACACAAATGTGAAAACAGATTTTGCCCTTGTAGATTACAGCTATTGTCTAAGAAATCTTAAGAAAATGATGCTTCACTGGGATGATTAACGAACCTTCCATCCATCCATTCTCGACACCGCTTTTTCTCATTACGGTTGTTGGTGAGCTGGAGCCTATCCCAGCTGACTTTGGGCGAGAGGCTGGGTTTTATAGACAAACCACCATTCAGTCATTATAGTCATTTTACTCTTTAATTAAACTAACATGCATGTTTTGGGATTGTGGGAGACTGGAGATTTAATGTAATTTGTACTTTATTTTAAACATTTTTTTTTACAGGTGCCTTTTTCCATGCTACAGTCCATCAGTGTAAGGCACAAGAAAACATGAACAATTATTTCCAAACAAAAATACTAAAAAAAAGTATGAATTATTAAATTAGGTTAATCTTAGGTGACTTAAAAAAAAAAAAAAAAAGGCAAACTGTTTTCAAATAAATGTCCCTGTTAGATGTGCTCCTTTATTCACATTCCCACATTCTGTTATGACAAATCACCTCTGGCTGCATGCAGAGTCACGCCCACCGCCCCTGTGGAGTAGCAAAGAGCTTTTTTTTCCACACAAGGGAAGTTGCTTTCTTTGATCGTCAATGCTGAGCGAGGAGCCGTTTTAACTCCTGCACTGTAAATCACATTCGCCACAACATGCCACCTGCAGCTCTCCATTCACTGTTTATTGATGCAGGTAAAGTGACATTAACATGAAAAATACATGCCTTCCCGAGACAAGAAGTGGGAGGTTTGCTCCCCACTTTAATGGCAAAGTGGTTTGAATTCAGATATTTTAAACGCGAAAGAGCTGACTCCCACAGACTACACCCTCTTTGATCACCCTTCTGTGAAGGAAGACATATGAATACTTTCACTACCGACAGGGTTTTATTTGACTGATCCAAATTGGAACCCATTTAAAGCACATTGTGCTCTGATGAGCCCATGCTACCAAGTCTCTGAACTGGCAGGAGTGTAATTTATTATATATATTTGATATGAAGAAACATAATTATCTCTTTTTTGCTCAGTGGGTGAAGACCACGGTTAACGCTTGGTCAGCAGAAGCGAGGCGAGTCAGCATGTCTGTTAGATAGCATCTTAAGACTCCTGGTCTCCATCAGTCAGTCCCCTATTATATTGTACCTCCAATTTGTCCGGAGGATCTTATCTACATTTCCATTTGCCCCAGGCAGAGGTTTTGCTTGACTTGCTAATTGGATGCACTGGCCAGAATGTAATCAGATTTTTGGGGCCCAGTTCTGTCTACTGTTTCCTATTAGTGTATCAAGGGATGCAATCCACTGAGAATACATATAGAGGGGAAAGGTCGGCGAGAGAGTATTCATTCTTGTGATTGTCTTCCTATTGTGTATGTTTCCGATTGTTTTCTAGTTGCTCTCACTTGTCCATATAGCCTGGAAATCATTGCCTTTTTTTTTTTTCAACTCGGCAACAAATCAAAACTATTCCTCTTAGTCGTCCAGAGAGCAGTAGGTACATGTATAAAAGTCATTTATATTTATGACATGGACGTACACTGTTTGCAAAGCATCTGTTAAAGCCCGAAAGCACACAATGGCCCATGCAGATTGAGTTGACCATTTGTCAACAAGCAACATTGTAGTTGATGATGTCCTCCAGCCACCCACTGGGTGGCACAGTTTTTCTCATTATGCTGCAACAGTGGAGGAGGGGCTGCCATACAGTCAAACAATTGACGTAAAATAGAAGAAGATGATTAGAAACACTAATTGAACATCATTTCATCAAAAAATCATTTGGAAGAATCAGCCACTGGTTAGCTTTTCCTAGACTTTGAATATTATTATACTTCCTTTCATTTTTGGTAGGAAACCCAATTTTCACACTTCTGTTGTCTTCAACTAATGAATAGTTTTCCTGGCGCAGTGGCAGATGCTTGTAAAAGCCTGGTTGTGACACTGCTGCATAAAATTTGGAAAAAGTAATTATACTCTGTACTTAGGTTGACGTACATACATTTCTGTAAAGAAAGACTGGTTAAAGTAGACATACTGATTTAACTCCGTTTTTTAAGTTAAAGTACAGATGGAACTGGTAAAAGTAAAAATTAGAACTTAATTTTTACTGTCATTTAGATACACTACATATTTTGATAACCTGGCCCAATGTATATAGGAATAGTTTGCCTATTTGATAGCTTTAGTAACATTGTGAACTGACAAACAAAAAAAAGATAATTAGCTGTGGCTAACTCAACTGAAAAAGTACACCTTGCTTCTATGTTTTTTTTTATTTTTTTTATGTTAGATGGAGAGGTTTGGAGCACACAAAAGACAACATAGTCACCATGATTCATTCATGAAGCCGACAACATCAAACAATTCTCTTCAATAAGGCCATGGAGTGGGAATATCTTGCTTCTCTGAACCTGTTCTATCATTGTTGTTAATGCTAAATCAGTATTTCAGTCGCAGTTCTTGACTTTACGTCTCTCTTTTTTGTATTCGATTATTGGATGTGTCCCAAAGATCATCCTAAGCCATTATCCTGTGGTGTAGGGTGTGTTGAGAATGATTTCCCCTCCCCGATCGGCTTTAAAAACATTTGGGGCTGACAATCCATCAATACATTTGTTTTATTTTTTTGTCCTGTTCGGCTGTTAGGTCAAGCAGAATGGAAAATCTGGATCCCTTTTATGCCGAAACAGTTTTACTGTGTCACAGTGGAGTTTTTAAGCTTCCGTTGTGGTATTATAATTGAGGTTTATTGAGAATCAGACTTGATCAATCGAACATAACAAAGTTTCTGGAAGGGAGAAAGAAACAAAGACAAAAGATAAAGCAGTAATTGTAAATAGGATGAATGAAGTAAATCGTTACATTATCTACAACAATGAAACATTAAATATGAGTGTTGCATGGGGCTGTAGTGCTACACCCTGTGAGGCAAGGACAGGACAAGATAGAACAGGACAAGGACAGGAGAAGAAGCATGCAGGACCAGGGTCGTGAACCCGGCTGTACAACTGAAAAAGTGTGGTGGCATGAATTATGTCAATTATAAAAGTGTATAAGTGAGGGAATACACAAGCGATTTGCATATTCATGAGTTATTTGTTGCAGTAAGGGGTGTGTGCCTGCGGATGCATGCAAGTGAATTGATACCGTTTTATGTGCACAAAGACTGAGAGAAGTGTCCTGTAATTGTTGTGGCCACACCGCGGCGGCTGAGGACCCCACCCAATCAATCGAGGGGCGGGATCAGGCCCAGGGGTCCACATGAGAGCAGCCCGGCGGACGGGACACGTCCGACACAGAGGGACCCAGGGCGCTCCGCCGGCCCCACCGAGGCACCCCGAACACCGGCCAGCCAGCGGGGGCCGCGGGGACCCAATGCCACCCCCCCAGCCAACCACCCCACAACACCCACCGCCCCACACGCCCTGCCACCCCTCCTCCCCTCCATCGCCAAGAGAGCCAGACCCCCCCCCCCCAACCCGCAGGGCCTGCGATGCAGCCAGTCCCCCCCCAGCCCAAGGGCGGGAAAGTGTCCCTTGTTTGTTGGAAAGGAGGGTGGATAGGGAACGATAAGGAGGGGGGGATGGGGGGGATCAGCCCCGGTACATGAGAGGTCAGCCCCAACACCAAGCAGTCATCCAGCCTGGGGGGCCCGGCCTCGGGAGCACCGCCATGCAAGTAACTGAGACCCACCTCCCCCCCTGTTACTATGACTGCCAGGTCCCCGACTAGCAGTCATTGGACCTACCCCGTGTATCAGTGCCCCCCCCGAGTTGTGTGGTGCATTAAAATCCGGAGAGGTCAGTAAGCCGAGGGGGTGGGGCCAGGGCTGCCAGGCACTACTGCCTCACAGCCAAAAAGCAGTATTTACAACTTTGCGAATCACAAAACACACACACTCGCCTTAGTAACTTTAACACAAACTTCATGACTTTTTTTTAAATAAGGCTGTGATTGGCTCCTCTCATTACAATTAGGCTGCAATGATATTTATGAATAACTGAAAAATCATGTTTACCACCACAGATACACTGAAAATTTCAGCATTGCTTCTCTGAATTAACAATCTGGTATAGAGATGCATAAATTTGGTGATTACACAAGGTTAGACTAATATTATTAACATTTAATATTTTATCAAGGCTGGGCAATGTGCAAATTCATTCAAATCAGTTTATTGGTTTCATTTAATTCTAACTGAAAGAATAATTCAAACCAGTCAACCTTGATCATCCCAGTTTATTTTTAGGAGAATAAGAAGAATTTAGCACTGTAATTGGTCAATGCTGGAGTACCCGCAGAAAACCAGGAAGAAGATTCTAACTCGACACAGAAATGCCAGAGAAGAGATTCGTAACCCAAACCTTAGAACTTTGAGTCAGACGTTCTAACCAATAGCCCAACTCTGCCTCCCTACCTTTATCTAGTCTTGCAAATACATTTTTGCCAAAGATTGAAGTTGAAGCTGGGCAAATCTGTGGACCAATCAGTATCTTTTAAGTAGATGGGCAGCTACAGGCATGGCTGAGATGCACAACAACACTTTGAAGATAAGTGGAAACATAGCAGAAATTTGATCAGAAGTGGGCTAAAAAGACTCACTAAGGGCATATGCTGATGGGCTTTTGATTTGAACAACTGTCTTTACAAAAAAAATAAAAAATAAATGTCGTGATGTGACTGGCTGCTTGTTACGAGAGCATGACATGCATACTAGATTATCTTACTGCCTCGTACAGCAGTCAAAATACAAAGCGTCTCGTCCATCCATCCATCCATTCTCTACCGCTTATCCGGGTCGGGTCGCGGGGGCAGTAGCTTCAGCAGGGACGCCCAGACTACCCTCTCCCCAGCCACTTCATCCAGCTCTTCCGGGGGGATCCCGAGGCGTTCCCAGGCCAGCCGAAGGATGTAGTCTCTCCAGCGCGTCACCTACATAATCCGAGAAGCTGCCCTTGCAAGGAAGGACGACCATTATAACAGTTGACTTCTGGTTCTGATAATGTGTTGTAATCCTTTGTGTACCGATTTTGCAGACTTGGCACATACTGTAAATCCATCACTACACTGACATTTTGTTGTTCTTTACCTTAGTAAGCCTGTCCATGTACATGCTTTTTTTCCCCACAGGTGCAAATCAAAGAACCTACTGCTGAATCGTCACCAACTGTTGTTCCTGTAACATCAGCACAGGTGGCTCTTTAAGATTATCCTTTGCTTTGCTCAGCTTTGGCATCAAACTTGTCAAGATGTCATCGCTTCAGCGTTTGATCAAATGACAGATCTCATCGTACAAACATTAAGCCCTACAAACAGCATTTAAAAAAAAACATAAAAATAAAAATGGAATCGACTCAAAAAAAGTTGATATCACTTATTTTTACAGGCAACAATTTCAATTCAATCTACTGATTTTGGGTGAAAGGCGCACTACGCCCTGGACTGGTCGTCAGTCAATCACAGTGCACATATAGAGATAGACAACCCTTTTACACTCACATTTACACCATTACTGAAACCATTCTGCCTACTTGGAATTCAACTGAGCGAACCACTACACCATCACTGACTGATTTGTTTTTATCCTCACTAATTAAACAGAAGTTTTAAAAAGCAAGTGATGCATAGTAAATTTTCAATGCCAATGTCATATAAAATGGGACAACCTGTGTTATGCTCAAAAATGCATGGAGGAGTTTTTGAGTGTTTGAGGTAATCGAGTAATGGAAGCTGTCATGAGAATTGTCAAAAAGAGCAACAGAAGTGATGTCATAGAAATAGTTTCGTCGTGGTGACTGGTGAAAATAAGCACATAATGTCCCAAAAAAACGAAAAAAATAATCCGGTGTCTTCACGGTGTTGATGCTAAGCAAATCAATGTTATCAGTTCAGCAGTAATGAGGCAATCTGGTTGAGTAATGCTGAGTGAACTGCAGAGTGGTGCTCGTTTCTCAGTCTTCTACAAAACAGACACGCACTCATCAAGGACAGTCGGAGCGGTTGCACTTTCTTTTGACTCTGCAAGTAACTTTGTCTCTTAAGCAGACTATTTCCAGGAAAAAATATGTTGTTTTTAAATGTCTTTAAAAATTAATACTGGCAATCACAGATTGAAAATTCTATTTGATTGGTATCCCATTCAATGAAACCACTTTTTTTTCTTTTTTTTTTGCAGACTTCGAGATGGCATCCAACCCGAGGACGTTCACATTTCATTATGAACTGATGATTATTTCTGATGTGTTTGGAATATGAGAGGAAGGTGGGGTACCCAGACAATATCCACACAAGCATTGGTAGAACATGTAAACTACACACAGGAATCCAAATCTTCACAACTGTGAGGCAGATGTGGTAACCACAACTCATCATGCCCTGGCTTGAACTCATTGAATATAAATTTTATTTTATAAATTATTATTATTATTTTTTGCAGTACAGTACAACACCACTGCAAAATACAATATTTTCATAATCCTCTTAAAGGACATATAGCGTCCAATTCGCCTATATTTCACTAAAAGGTTATCTTTATGTATTTTTTTTTTCTCAGGATAATGAAACTGGCAGTCATTTCCAATAACATAAGTTTGTTTTGGAGCATTCAGTAAAAAACTAATTGCCCTGGCAATGCCACTTTTATACTGCCAAAGTCTACACGTCGCCATGTCTCGGTGTGACGTCAGTGACAGAAATGGAAAACAAATTTGCTGCATAGCCGGTGTGAACAAAGGAATGTACTGTACTATAAAGTGGCAGTATTTGCTCATATTTTATATATCATTGCTGTGGGATTGAATACTCCCCACCTACAAAATAAACAAAAAATAAAAACAAAAATGCCAACTTGCTTGAGTTTCCAAACACCGCTTTGTTCAAGTTGGTATTATACCTTTTATTGCCAACATATACCGTTGTACACCCACATTAACACAACAGCTTCCCAAAATGATGTTCAATCCCTAATTAATATGCGAAAAAAACCCCTAATTTATTATACTGTCATCGATTTAAATGGTACAAACAGCACTGGGCGCCAGTAGTGCCCATCAAAGTTTGCCGAGGTCACACGATGCCACCGACCTTGCAAAAAGCATTTAACTTAACAAAAACAAACGCCTGTCATGTTATCTTTCCCAACTCTTTTTTTTTTTTAAAGGTTTTAGAACCATGAGCAACAAAACAAATGCAATGAGCTGAATAAAACCAGTGTATATAGGCAGAAATTAATCTGCACGCACATACCTATATATGGCTCATGCGGCTTCCTTCCTTCTGCAATGAAGCATTACAGCGATCGATTTTACCAAAGAAGTCATGTACCTATCCTCACTATTTTCACTCGTTATTGTGTAAAAAAACAAACAAACAAACAAACAATTACGCCACAGGCTACTGCAGAACGAGGATATAAGCGGAGTTTTACAACACTTCTCTTTCGATTTGTTCTCAAGCTATTTTCAATTGGTTAATATCGCATAAAAATAACAGACAAAGTGGGAACAGACCAATAGTATCTATTTGTGAAGCAACAAAGAACACGTAGTAGTTTAAGGAAATTCTGTCGCTGACGTCACCAGGCTCACGCAGGATTCGACCTAAATGTGGGTGGGCCAAACTCTGGCTGAAAATCAAATATAGCATCAGAAAACAAGCCTTAAATTACTACCGAGTCTTTCAGCAGACATCGTTTTTAAGTGCAGTACTATGGAATAAATACGAATGTCAGCAGTATTAGATGGGTCATGTCAGTCATGAAGCATGTTGTAAATACATTCTTGAACCTGGGGACATTGAATGCCATTGACTGGTGACCAGTCCAAGGTATTGTCAGCCCCCCACATCACTAAACAGGGTAAAGCGGTATAGAAAGGCACAGATGGATCTTGGGTCAGTAAGTGCAAAGTAGTGTGTTTGGTTTTGTATGATATCAATCAAGCAAAAGAAGGGCATCAAATCTAAAATGTCAACAGGCAGATCATTAGGGAATATATTAGTAACAATACAAATAATCCATGTTGTATGGATGTCGAAATGCTTAGCCGCAACCCCATCAGATTTATATCTTATGGTTTGAATATTTTAGAAAGCAAAGCATTCAGAGAGAGTGAAATTCAAAGGTCGCGCTAAAGATCAGAAGTCCGGGGGTGCGTCGGGGCCCCCCAGCTGATATTGGCAGCATCTCTAAGTGATGTCCCTATATACTTCATTCATTATTCATGCATTGACTGAGGGTTGACTCTCGCCAACCACTTCCAAAAGATCCCTGTCTGGTGTCTGGGTTAGATTTGTGTGGGCTTCACAAAATACATTATATATGTATTCATCACTTACAATTCTTTACACTCAGAATAACATAGGCCTTTGTATTCATACTGTGGAGAAAATGTGAATTCTTAGAAAATGTCTGTATCTGTATGCATAAACACACCATATCTGGCACTCATCTGTAATAATTGCATTTATTTGTGGTTCATATTTAAGGCTACGCCTCAGGGGATGATTTTGTTGATTGCTGGTAATTAATCTTTAACATGCACACGATTATTCCAGTCATCAAGCGGATGGATAAAACTGACCTTTGCTACTAAGACAAATTTACTTATCGCTGCCAATATACATATAAAAACCCTGTTGCCCCAATTTGAGCTTGTTTATCTGCGTTGTTGTTGTTGTTTTAAAAAAAAAATCTAACAACAAAGACAGGTAAAGAAAAAGATAAGTGCCCTAGTGGAACGAGTTGAACTATTCAAACTGCTAGAAAAAGCTTCAGTCAGCTATAGCATAGGTTCGTTGATTGCTTCAAGAAGGGCGAGCACCATCCCCAACCTCCTAAAATTCCCCTATTTTGACATTTTAATTCAGTTTAAAATGTGTGTACTAGTTTTATTTCCTCAAGGGGGAAGTTGCTTCGGGGGAAGCTGCTGTGAATTTTTGGATGCACACCACCCAGTCCATTCCTTTCATTGTTGATACAGTGACTTGATTTCCTTACTTGCTCCTTTAATAACTACAGTAGTTGCTTTGTCAGGGATTTGTCTCTTGAATGTAAAGTACAATAGACTGCTAAAACAGCTGACTCTGTTATTTTGCCATTGAGAGGTTCACAGGTTAATCATATCATCCTTAATGAATAGCCAGGCATCATCTTTTTGTGAGGACGGCTGCAGTTTGTTGAAGAGTATTGGTTAAATTGTGTTCGAATTAACATGAGAGCTATTCCAATTGTCCCTGCTCTGGACCTCCTACACATACAGTAATGAATATCAGGTACAACAGGCGAGTGCCAGACAGCGTGGTTAAAAATAGTGTCTGGTTTCATATTTTCAGTAATTTGTTCTCTTTGGGTATTGTGGCATGTGAGGTCACTAATCCACAGTGAAATACAATAATTACTGTCCTTTGTACCTGAATTTCCTTTGGGGTCTATAAAGTATGTATCGTACCTAACCTCATGTAACCTGACCTAACCTAACCTAATGCTTTGGTTAAGTTTTATTACTGCGATACATCAAAGCACTCTTACGAAGACCAGTTATCCCGATTTGGCTTGTCTTGATTGGCTTCCATGGCAGGTTTGTTATTGCATTACTGCCATTTGAAAGCAAGAGGCTGATCCATGCCCATACCTATGTGCAAGCAAGTTATAGATGAGCCAATTTTTAGTCTGCCATTTCAGAATGATAGAGGCTACTGTGCTCTTGGGAATATTACGTTCTACAGAATTTGTTCAATAGCCTTGCCCAGATTTGTACCTTGCCACAAACCTGTCTATGAACTCGATAGTTCTATAGTATATACTCTCATTTTGCTGTGACTCATGGCTTAGTTTTTGTTCTGATATGCTTTGTCAGCTATGAGGCCTTATACAGAGAGGCGGGTGAATTACATCAGTAAAAACATTGGAAAAGATGATCAAGAGGAGTGTAAGGACTGACTAACTTTATAGGTAAAATTAAAATTTAGGTTGGGCTTAAATCAATATGGCGTAGTGAGTTTGGATTGATCGAGGAATCTGACTGATTTTAGCGTGGATGCAAAGTACAGGTAAATGTGAAACAGCTAAATGGGTTGTGAATACCTTATGATTGAACTGTCGATGTTTAATTTGCGTTGCCGACATTGGGTTTCAGGCATGCAATTTGTTTAAACAACACAGTTCCAGTCACTAAACACCCTATTTTATTATGTCTATTCTTGATTCAATATTAGAATCACATACTGAACATGTGCAAGTGGAAGGATGTAGAAATAATCAAAAGGAAATACACTCTCCAAAATCCAGTCAGACATTTATTCTTTCTGTAGACTGAAGTCTGACATAAAAAGACGAGATGATCATTTCAGTTTTTGTTTTCAGGTATGTACATCTGCATCTTGTACACATCTTAGAAGGTAGCCACTTCTGTTTTAATCAACCTATTTTTCATGTGAGCAAAAGTAAATGACACTTGTTTTGTGATGAAGTCTGTCCTACTACTTTGACGATGCGAATCAAAAAAATAAATAAACACCAGCTGCTTGTCTTCTGGTCTAATCTGAAACTGTCCTTTGAATACATCATACCATCAACAGCACACAGTTTCCGTGGGCTTTGACGCAATGAAGTAATCAGACTCCTCTGAATGCAGTAGTAATGCATAAAATGTAAACTTTGCTGCGGAAGCTTGATAAGCACAATCTTCTCACCGCTACTGTGGTCTGTCGTAATTATTTTTGGTAGTATTGTACTTGTGCATACCATGTTGTAGAGGCAGTTATAGACGAACAGCCAAGATGCCTTAATGACTATAAGTGGGTTAAATACCATGATGTGAAAGCAGCCCCAGAAAATAACTGGTGGATCTGGGTTGACATTTGCATTTACAGTAGTTGACATTTTTCAACATGAAGGGGGAGATCAATCAGAACAGTAAATGTAGAATATGAAAGTCAGAGGAGAGCAAAGAGAAGTCGGGGCTCAACAGCATGCGGTCTCTCAACTTTCTCTGCTGATGCAAAATGGTAGATGAACATATAATTAAACATTTACAGTGTTATATTCCTTAGCAAATACTTAGGAGACAATAATAGTAGACATTGTTCCAATGTGAGATTAGCGATCTGTCTTTACTGGGGCAGCTGCCGAGGGTTGCTGTGCATCAGCTTGCTTTCTAATCGGTTTCTTCCTTCATCTCTCTGTGGGACCAGCACTTATCTGTGCTGTTGATGGATTGAAAAGGCCGGAGACTGGGAGAGAATTGACCCGCCCTTGCTGCATTGAAGGTTGCGAACAAAAGGTCTTCCTTTGTCTCTGTCCCCCTCTATCGTTACCCAAGTCTTAAATGCCTTGAAGTAGCTTTAAGCTTTTATATCCCATTCCCTAATTTATTCTCTTTAGCAGCTGCGTAGACCATTATTAGATCCAGATTCAGCTGTTTTCTTTCCCCATGGTTGTGCAAAAAACATGAGCAAAGCAAGCGCTTAAGCTTTTGAATGTCCCAATCAGTAGCTGCAGCTAACGCTTGCAGGTGCTCTGAGGAAATCACAGATAAGCTCATTGCTCTCACATCACGGGAAGAACAAATGAAGGAAAACAGACAGAGGAGGGAGGTCGCATCCTGACTAATGATTGAGAGCTGCTGTCACAAATGTATGACGCTACACTCTCTCGGTCAGCAAACTACTGTATCTTCTCCATTCTCCACTTACACTGGACCTACACTACTTTGGAAGTCCCATACTCGGAAGCGATTATCTGCCCAAATGGTCCTCCATCGTGATGGTTAGACAGACATGATGTGATCATCACTCACACTATCTGAGGCCTTGCTGTGTTTAATCATAAATATCTCTGGCAGTGATGGAATGTTGTGCAGAAACCGATGCCGTCGCAAATGGATGCTGCATAGGGACTGTCACTTTTCATTACACTACAGTATGTTAGCTCAACAATTCAGTCAAGTCATTTCCAGCTTCTGCTACTCTGTGTTCACCAGCCACATCATTAGAGGGATCCAATACAAAAGCTGAAACAGAAATGGTGCCTTAACAAATACCTGTACAATGCTCAGTTTTGAATGATTCTGTTAGACAGCTGTTACCTGTAATTTGCATTGATATCCACTGCAACATTCAGCAAGAGGGTTCAAATATTTCACTTATTTAGCTAGAAAAGACAGAATTCTTGTTCAACATTGTGTATATTGGCCCCACATGTGCAAGTGTGCCAAATGAAGTGAATGTATGCTATACCTTTTGTTTTTAATAATAAAACTTTATCTATCATCATGTAATATCGTCTGACATGAACACCATGTGGGACAGCATAGGGATACTAGTGTTTAGCACATCTGCCTCACAATTCTGAGGTTCTGGGTTTGAATCTCAGCTCCAGGTTTCCTGAATGGAGGTTCCATGTTCTCCCCATTTTTGCGTAGGTTGTCTCCGGGTACTTCGGCTTCCTCCTACATTCCAAAAGCGTGCATATTAGGTTAATTGAAGACTGATTTGTCCATAGGTGTGAAGGTAATGACCAGTCTAGGGTGTCCTCCGCATCTTAGGCTCCAGATGACCAGGTGCTACAGAAAATGAATAGATTCATGAATGCTATATGGTCCCACATCCTTTTGTTAATGTCTATGGCAATACTTGACATTTCAGACATTAACTTTTGAAAAATCAATAGGTCTTCTCTACTCGTCTGTAATATTTATCCAACATGAGGAAATTCTTTGTCAACAAGGTTTTGGAGAGACTTTTGACAGCTGGATCTTTGTCACAGTTATTTTCTTTTCTTGCTGCATATTGTTGCATAGTCATGTCCCTGAAATATGTAAATGAATTGCATGAATTTCCTTCAATTTCAGAGATGCTTCTTCTTTTCTTTTTCTTTTTTTTAAACAAATCAGACTATTTCATAATGAGATGGTGTGCAATGCCAAAAGTTTAACAGCTTCTCTGAAACCACATTAGCACTCTATCATAGCTTGTAGCCTCATTTGGTTGATGAGCCATTAACACATTGTCTTAAAATCATCATTTTTAAACTTCCGTTGATAATAATTCATTACAATTTTACGCTTGCCAGTTCCCTTAGTTACGAATAGGTGGGCAGGTTGAGTACTACCACAGTAGGGGAAGACTCATTATTGTGTAGCATTGGTGACCTCTGCCAAACACCATCTGTCTCCTGTCAAGGAGATGCAAAGTACACTGTTAACGTCAGCAGGCTCAACCAGGCGCAGAGGAGGAGAAGAAAGTGTCACAGCGTGCATTCTTCTTCCTTCCCCACACCCTGGCCAGTCTTATTACTGCATTTACTGCTTTATACATACTATACATTATGCATGCATTAAGACAGAAGCTTACTGAAAGACATGGTTGGTTTAAAAAGTGGCAGCACCACTTTAATATGGAACAAAAGGCTTCTTAAAGGTAATTGATTGCCACAGAAACAGTGATGGGTTTTTCCAGTAAGGTTAGTTTTGCTTTTGTTATTTACATTTTATTTTCATCAAATACCCTTGACTACTCTCTGTTGACCGGCAATCAACTTAATGAACAGTGCATGATTTTAACATTTTAAGATAATTTAATTTAAATTCCCAATTACATTATAATTAATGAATTATTTATTTGATTACCTTTCCTTTAAAATGCATTTCTTTACATTTAACTCCAATGATGGTATTAATTAGTTATCAATAGTAACAGTAATTTAAAAAATGCATTCATAATCAGCAGCTTGTGTCAAAGTATTTTGTTCAGTTTCCGAATTCAATCCAAAGATGTTCCATTTTAGAGGTATAGTACTTTGAGGTCACTAGTACAATACCTCCAACTGGAAAAAAAAGTAGACAAATTGTCATTCGCTACATACGCAGTATAAGCCAATTTCAGCTCATATCTTGAATCTATATGTTACCCACAAAGCATGCAGCCAACAGTTGTTTGTTTCTTCTCTTTGGTCCCTCTAGAGTTCTACTCTGAGCATCATCTGAAACATTACTTTTCTTGTGCCAGGCACAAATTGATAAGGAGTTTATGTTATTAAAAAAAGAAGTCCCTGTTGGTTCCTTGTGTTGTTCTGTACTTCTTTTCTCACTTGGAATAATTGATATATTATTTGTGAGTGCAGTCCAAGACTAGTTTACAGCTCAGGAAGTCTCACCTCAATTGTGTGAAGAATCACCCCCGGTATCTCATGTCGCCTTTTAAGAGCATGTGGCTGTATTAATGCTGCCTCAGCACATTAACTATATTTACTACCATCCGTTTCCTCAGGAAATTGCCTCTGCAGACTGAAGAAGCAGTAGGAGGGCATTTCATGAATTTAAGTCCCCCCAATACCGAATGCCACATTTATTTTCCAGCCGTGCGTTTCCTTGATTTAACTGCTGCTCTTTCCCTTGTTCATCTCTTAATCCTAATTATGAATTACACACAGTGGGAAGTGTCACACACTAGGTGTGACATCTGTCAACACCGTTTGAGAAAGAGAGTGAGTACCATCTAGCATGATGGAAGTCAAAAGAAATGTATTGTAATTGTATTGTACTGTATATGTGGCATACTGCACATGCATATTTATCCATCCATATACTGCATCAGATGGCCCACTGAATTTACACGCTATGAAAATATGAGTCTGCTACATTTCATTTGTCCTTCACCTAGTAATTATACAGCTTGTTGGATATCTAAAAATCCATTCCATTCATATCCATTTGGGTCTCTGTGTGAGTTAGATGTCACTCTTGACATTAATCCCACTGTGTGCGTTTTTCTAGGGTGAATGTTCTGTCACGTTATTGCACCTTGTGACATCAGATTATTTTCTCCTTCACCTGTCATTCTCTGTCTCCATAGAGTTGCCATTGGTGGACCAGCCCCAGCATGCTTGGTGCCAGCAAAGGTGAGATTGACAGCCGCGTGAATGTGAGGCTCAAGAGCAGATACTGCAGGTCAAGCAAACAGCCCCCAGGCTAAATCAGCATCACCGTGTCATTTTTTTTGTAGCCTGTGAAAGCTTGAAAGCGACATAATTTGTTTCCTCAAAATGTCCAAGAAAAGTTAAATTGCTCTATAGGCCCATGTATGCATACATACATGCATACATACATACCTGTACATACAGTACATATAGTACATACATTAGGTTTTATGATTTTTAGAACGAGACAGTGTCGTAGCTCAACGAAATCAATTTACATTGACACCAAACATAAAGCACCAAGACAAGAAACAGGCGGTCCAAGAATTATATGTAAGACTCCTCATTAGAATATTCTATTAAGCTATTTGTAGCTATATGTTGTTGAAAATGCCACAACATTCAACTGTAGTGAAGAGTCACACATGATTTTTGTAGATTATGTTAAGGTTTGGAACACAATTTATTTGCCACAGAATTTGTTAGCTCACATTTTTTAATCATTCTTGAATCTAAATCATAGCTTTCAGTTGTGGCATAAAACAGGTTTCTGTTGAATTAATTAAGTTAGGTAATAATTAATGCGTCACTCTGATGGTTAAAATCATACCTGCCATATTTGTTTTTCAAACATTTGTTGCTATAATCAATAGTAATCAAATACACACGTAATTATATAATAGGATAAGAAGAAGACAGTAGTTTCCTCTGAGAGCAACGTTAATTTGAATGTGGCCTTCCATGAAAATGAGTTTTGACACCCCTGCTGTAGAGCAACGTGACCTGAAATGTATCATTATAAACTTAATAATGTACCATACCTTCACCAAGGAACTCTCAGGGGGGATGACATTCTTTGGCTTGAATACAATATTTTATGTTTTCAGAAAGAGTAGGAAGTAGGCTTACACAACAGATAGAAATTCTTTGTGTTTGTTGATGGTTTGGAAGATGAAATCTGATATTTTCATCCTAAACAGGACAGCTCATCATCCTCAGCAAAGCCTGTGAATTCATTTTGACTTTGAAGTAATATTCATACGTCCTCGTTCTGCATTCTCGGTAGGGTTTAAATATTGATGCAGACTTGACGGATTCCCGTATAGAGTAAAGATTCGATAGCCAAACACTTTTAATATAACTTCTGCTCTGATGCATCAGTCCAACTGCATTACAGAAAAGTAAAATTCCTGCCTTATTCAATTACCCCTATTAGTGCCAAATAGATTAAAGTGCTCGATGCATATAAAAATCACATTAACTGAGCTCAGAAATAAAATATAATAAGTTCAGATTTTTCTGTATGCAGTAGAACCTCTTCGCTGGGGTTGATGTCACCGAGATAGTTAAAAAGCTCCTTGGTGCATGGGTACTGAGAGTGGATGACATTCCCCCAGGTGCTTCTGCAACATCGCATGGACATCAGGGACAGTGTCTCTGTATCCACACACCTGAGTGGTGTTCCCCCTCTTTAAGAAGGAGATCAGAGTGTTTGTTCTAACTACAGGGGGATCACATTCCCCAGTCCCCCTGGTACGGTCTAATCTCAAATCTCTAAAGTCGAATCTCAGATTCAGGAGGAGCATTGTGGTTTCCATCCTGGCCGTGCAACCATCAGCCCCATCAGCGTCCTGGATGGTGTATGGGAGTTTCCCCAACCTGTCGACATGTTCTTTGAGGACTTGGGGAAGGTGTTTGACTGTGCCCCTTGGAAAGTGCTGTGGGGGATGCTGCAGGAGTATGTCAGAGTTCACATTGCCAGCAGTAAATTGGATTTGTTTCCAGTGAGGGTTGGACTCTGCCAATGCTGCTCTTTGTCAGTGATTCTGTTTATAACCTTTATGGATGGAATTTCTAGGTGCAGCCGAGGCATTGAAGGGGTTAAGTTTGGTGGCCTCAGTATTACATCTCTGCTTTTCGCATATCATGTGATTCTGTCGGCTTGATCAAACCCCGAGTGCAGCCGAGTGTAAGTGGTTGGGATGAGACTCAGCACCTCCAAATCTGAGGCCATGGTCCTCAGTCAGAAAATTGTCGAATGCTCTCCCCGGGTCTCAGATGATATCCTGCCCAAAGTGGAGGAGTTCAAGTGTCTTGGGTTATTGTTCACGAGTGAGGGAAGAATGGAGCTGTCAGGCAGTGCAGCATCTGTAGTAATGCGGACTCTGCATCGGTCGGTTGTGGTTAACGGGACTGAGCCGAAAGACGAAGGGCTGGATTTACCAGTCGATTTACATTCCTACCCTCATTTTTGTTTCTTCTCTATACAGTACAGTATATATATGGTATACAGTATACTGTATAGTGAATTGATTCAGGGATAAAACGTAACAGTTTCTGCCTAAAGTTCGTAATTGAAATACAGTATAACAAAATGGGCTTTTGGAGGGAGAAAAAAAAAATCATTTTTTAGTATCGTAGATCATTTTGAACTTAATACTATGTGAGTCCCGGGATGCACATATCATGGAAACACGGCACAAATTGTCACCGCATGCAGAATGCCGCGGAGATCATCTCTCGTGATTGGTCCGTTTTAGTCACATGCTGTGATGACGTACTCAGCTTTCCCCTTGGTTCCTCAATACCGCCATCCCGACTTTCATTTAATGGCCGCACATACCACCTACGCCGCTGCCTTCTTGATCGATTTAGCAATATAATTAAATGAATCATGTGGTACATTTGTTCTAGCAGGCCCTGTTCCACGGTCGCCATTGTTGTTGCTTTGTTCCGGAAAGTAAAAACGGCTACCGGAATTGGCCATAAAATGCATCGGAAACTCCACCCTGTGATGTCGTAGCCAATACCAGCTCTAGCGACACCCCTGACTTGGAGGAGAACTGCAGCACATTTTCAAAACGGCACGTGTGGGTTGCGCTCGAGTATAAAGGCAAACTGCGCGCGGGATAGCCGCAGTGACGTCAGCGCGGTCGCCACCCGTGCGAGTATAAAGAAGCCTTAAAAGACTCCGTTTTTGTTTTCTGTCCTAAAGCAAGATGAAGAATGCTGCAATCTCTTATCATATTTGGTAAGATTGATGTCATTTTGATATGATTGCAACTGCAATGATTATGAAAAATCTATCCAAATCATACAGGCAAAATGAAAAAGAGGTTATTTCCAATGATGGATTGAATTCATTAGCCCGGCAATATGATTGCAAACTGATTTTAATGTATTGGAAAATGATTTGTGAGATGGTTTGAGTAAGAAGGTTTTGAGTGTTTTATAGTACCTTTCTAAACGCAACTGGCATGTGTCCTGAAACCCATTAGTCACATGGCTTTGCTGGCCAACAACTGATTAAAAGACTCTTAACACGGTCGTGAGGTGAAGGGGTTTTGACATTAAAGAAGTGCTCATTTAAATATAAAACGGAACAGCATTTCTGGGTGAGGGTGCTCTCCTCCTCATGCTCTCAACTGTAATGGATAACACTTCTAAGCGTGCAATTACTCACTGTCTATCTCCAGCCAGGTTTTCATCACACCCCTTGGAATGAGTCCGATGGAACAAACGGGAGAGAATTGAAATGCAGGGCATTTATGTTGATGGTATGATGACCCTTTTCAAGAGCCAACCTCTTTAAGTACATTCTCCTTGACCATTACTGCTGTCATGATAGAGATATGCAGGTTGTGTGTGATGTGCTTGGCTTTTAATTCATATGTACAGTGGTGCCTTGAGGTACAATTGACCCAATTTATGAATTTATCAGGGTACAAGCTGTTGTGCTACAGATGATTTTTTTGCTCAGACTTGCGAGCGCAAACTTGAGATAAGAGTGCTGCACATGGGGGGGGAGGGGAAGTGACTCCATTCAATTTACAACAAGCAGCATCAAGCTTTTTCTTGCCATTCACAGTTGAAATCAAACTAATCATAAAACAAAGAAAATTACATGTCGTATATTTATAACAACCACATAACTTTGCCTTAAAGGCAGCTAAATTAGTACTAACACATAATGGGAAACGCCATAGGCACGGGTGAACAATTAGCATCTACAGGTATGTGGCGGTGTTATAACCCTTTAAGGAACGTGTATTTGAATGCAAACAGTGCGGCAACACACGTAGACAGAAGATATAACAATACCCACAGGCATATATTATTTATCTTCTGTGAAGACTAATAATACTGCCGTACTGAGAAGCTGAGACTGTCTCCACATATGTCAGCCTCAAACTGCGACCAGGTGGCCAAAGTGAGCACACCAGAATGAGCAGCACAATATGCCTTGAATTGAAGGAGAAAGTGTGACAAAAACTGTTTAATTCTTTTTTTTAATTCTATTTAATTATGTAATTAGTGTATGTTGTTACAAAGTATAATATTTTAGCGTGCTAGTTTTCACATTTAAAAAAAAAAAAAAAAAAAGCACATTAAAAATTTTGTTTGTGGGGCGGGAACTAATTAATGGCATTTCCATAAAGATGATTGTGGTGGTGTTTTGAGTTACGAACATGGTCAAGGAAGGAATTCAACGCGTATCTCGAGGCACCACTGCTTTATTGTGTTCTGAAGAAAGGGAAGCTTCAATGTAAAGCAATTCAGGTCAGTTGGAGAGTCTGGAAGTCACTTCGAGTCCATGGTGTGGCACGTACGTGGCTTTGACAAATGTTCATATTTTCACCCCAAAGTTGACTACTTTAGCATAGGCTTGATACATTAAGTGGGTGTCTAAATTGAGTTTGATTGGTCATGTCAATGTCAGATGTCTGCTGGTAAATTGTATTTTCAAAGTAGATTACAAGCTACAAAGGTCTAATTTAGAAAACATTAATTTGGTTAGCTGAAAATAATGGGTTCTAATGGTAGGTGGCTTCATATGTTGTAAGAATCTAACAGGTGCCATTTAAAGTTATGCCTCTGAAGGCTTATGTTGGCTGACACTGATGGACGAGGTTAATTACTTCAAAAGCAAACAGAATGGCAACCTGATGAAAAGCCCTGATTAGGGTTCAGGAAGGACAGTTTCAAATAAAACGCAAAATCAGATAAGAAACAGCCGGAGTGCGAGTGAATCCTTTGAATGTTAAAGAGCATCCAGAGGCGGAGCTGCTCTTGCGCCCCCTCGACACCAGGTGAATTTATTTGATTGTTGCCATCGTTACATTTGGATTCGGGCTGTGGCGTTTCAGTTTGTCACTCATCATTGAGATATAGTGTGACATGTCTCCTTGTTAGTTATCGCTCGATACAAAAGGCCTCAAGAGTGGATGCCTGGCGTTGTTAATGCAGTGTGACTCTCAATATAGCAGGGGACAAAAGAGGAGAATGCATGACTTTACTCCATAGAATGGAAAACATATTGCCGAAAGGAAACTCTTCTTGATTGACTTCTTACTATTTCTCAATCAAATCAATGTGGAAATTACAAGATAGCATTACACTGAGGCCATACACACTCCTAGCAGTGTTACCCCGTCAATGGAAGATTTCTTGTTATATGAAAGCAAGGAAGTCGCCTTGGAAATAACCGGGCATCGAGAAAAATATCCAATTACGCTTGGTTATATTCCTCTCAAAAAAATACAAGTTCCAAGTATGGTTTAGAAGCAGGATGTCAGAAGAGAAAGACAAGAACTCTCGGGGGATATCACGAGCTCAGCCAATTACGCTACAATAGGAAAGTTGGAAATGTATCAAACAAAAGTAGTCCATCAAAAATGCAATTATCGAGGACATGGAAGAACCAACACAAACGCTTTTTGGGTTAGGTTTAGAAGGTTTTTTAATATTACAATTCGAACATGAAGGTGACAATGGTGACAACCTACCTTTCCATCAACAGGAATTCTTAAATGTGACCTCGTTAGGATTAGTTTCAGTGGTCTGCGGAGGGGGCTCGAGTAGCTTTCTTCTGAGGCGAGTTCCATAAACTGAGTCAGTCTGTGCAGTGTGCATGTGTAATGGATGCTAGCTCGCGCTGTGCAAATATATGTCAAGATACATTTTAGGGTTGTAAGCATAGCTTGATGGCTAACTTCACGATGCAGTGGTGATAGAAAAGGGCCAAACTATTATTATTATGATTAGTAACTCACAGTTCCTGCAAATAGCAATAGACGGCGCTCGTTAGTTATATAGTGGAGGAGGGCCGACTAATGCTGTTCCCTGGTGACGTTAGTGCGACCCTGTTTTAGCCCCGGCCATAAATTCCGGCAAGCTGAGATGGTAAAAAAGAGTCTTAAGTTATATATCGCAACAATTCAGTACTACATTGTTCTCAGTCTTTGCACAGTTTAAGCATTTACCTTCAAACATATTTAGTGTATTAAAAAAAACAAAAACACACAAAAATGACTTTGGTGCGATTTTAAATGAGCATAAGGCCGCAGAGCCAGTAACCCTTACATGACATACAGTGAAGAGGAAAACTATATTAATCGTGTTCATTTAAATGTAAAATGTAAAGATTTTAACAGCAACATAAACGAGTCACAAATATTACTTTGTCATTTTCTTCACATTTTCTCACTGTGGACAAAGTGGATGCAAAAATTATGAGTAGGTGTTGTCGTGTATCTAAAGCAGTCGTTTGTTCTGTGTTTAAATTAAATGTGTTTTGCCGCTTGTAGAAAAAAATGTGTTATTCATCGGACTGTTACATTATGCTGCTTCTAGTATATTTACAAAAATATTTTGTGTCTCACTAAAATATGTAATAAACTAGACAAGGGCTATTACTAACACCTTTGTCTGCTATGATTCTGTCCTACTTCTCATTTACTTCATGCTGTGTGAAACCTGTTGCTCATTAGTTTCTACTTTATCTTAACATACGGCTGTACAATTAAGATTACCCATACTTTCACTCTTGAGCTGTGAAACAATTTTGACATACTGTTTGACTTTGTTTATTGTTGTGCAATGCATCATCATCATCATCATGAAATGTAGTAACACCTTTAGGGAATAGTGTTCTCCATCACACCCCTGTCAAACATACAGTGTAATTACTGTTGTTCGTGAAGCGTTGCTTCAAACTGCCTTCATTTGAATGAGGCTGACCTGGAACCTCAGCAGGAATCCAGCAAAAAAAAAAAAAAAGTAAATTTGCCTACAATAAAACAAACTTGAACTCCACTAAATATTATTACTGTTACATTTCCACTAATTGACATGCAAACATTAAATTAATGACTTGGGATGCTCTGTCTCTCTAGCTGTTTGTTGGCTAAGGTATGCGGTGTCGGCAAATCTCTTAAGGCGCTATACTGTATATTTGGTCGTCTTTATTAAACAGCAATATGTGCAATTCTTTGCTGCTCTTGAGTTCAACTAATTGTCAGGGATTTCTCGCAGATATAGTGAGGACATTTAGCTTTTTATTTCACAAAAGTGGCAGCTGAATCTTTTGGTTTAATTTCAGTAAAGAAAATGTGTCCAGTTACCGTAATTTCTCATGTATAATGCGCATCCCCCCCCCAAAAAAAATTTGTCAAAAGTACATAGGTGTTAAAAAGCTGTACACTTTCATTCCAATATGCCACTGACCCGTAAAGGTTATGAGAAAGGTGTACATTCTCATTCTAATATGCCACCGCCACCTAGAGGTTATGAGAAAGGTGTAGCCTACACTTACATTCCAATATGAGAGGGGTACGTATGACTGCATATATGTACAGTTGTGCTCATACGTTTACATACCCTGGCAGAATTTGTGAAATATTGTTTTTTTAAATACGACTCATGACTGAACAACAATCATCATGAATTTGTTTATGGTTATGTTTTGTTTAATGATAATGCCTTTCTGAAATCCTTGACAGTTTAATTTGAATCCCATTAAAATAATCACCTGGCCCTTTGTTTTCTTTAAAGAATTGTACCCATCTTATAAATTCTTCCTGGGTAATCAAACATATGAGCACAACTGTGTGTTTTCTCATTTACTAAATTAAAGTAGGGCTGTGAATTTCAATATAAGAGTAAGTAAATAAAAAGAAAGTATAACGTGTTCAATTAAAGTGCTTAACTCAGAATAATTATTTGGAAACAAACCTAAGGGATACAGATAATACTTTAAGTTTTGATCATATGGGTAGAAGCAATTTCATGCATTATAAAAATGCATTGTACATAGGTAGAAGGGTTTTCCAGAATTTTGAGGTCAACTTTGGGGCTGCGTATTATACATGGGTGCGCATTATACATGAGAAATTACAGTATTTTATCTCCATGGTTTTGGATTTTTTATTTTCTTTTGTTTTACTGAACCAGTCAAATTTCCTGTTACAGTCACGTTCCTACACAGTATGGTTATTCAACTATCCAAAATATAATGGCTTTTACTTTTGGACGATTCTCATGTTAAATCTTTAGGCTTGCGTTTATACTGATGATGGATCGTGACTTTTCCAACACTAAGATTTATGAAGTCTTTATGTCTTTGCCAGATTGGAATCAGGCCTTGGTCACATGTAGGTAGAAATCAGATATGAATCTGATAACTGATAATGTGACTGGAGTGTAAGGAGACAGATCGGTACACTGTCATGACAAGCTGTTAGGTTCCTGATTTAGGACTGATTTAGATTTGGACTTTGTGTTTTCTGTATAATGTACTGATTTTGTGTGTGTGTGTGGCTGTCTTCTTGTTTATCTCACTTGTCTTGTAATGAGTTCATTAGTTTCACGTGTTGTCTGCTCGTTCCTAGCTGTATCTGCCATGCTATTTGCATCACCCTATACTATAGACCTTTTCACCAGGATGTCGCACATACTTAGAGATGGCAGAAGACATAGCTTTCCACTAGTAAAACAAACTCTTCCTGATCATTTGACCAAGACAGAGCGAGTGAGGAAACAGGGCAAAAGGCTTGAATGATGACTTCAGCATTCTTTTCCATCACAATAAGTGAATGCGTGAAGTGCCAGTCGAAAAGAAGATGTTACATGATTTAACCTGCTTGGAAGGGAGACACTCTCTTATTGCAAAGGCGCTTACGAGCCGCAGAGAAGCAGCCTCTGAGCCCCGGCGTAACAACCAGCAGTGCGACACGCAATGGTTCCCCTGGAAGATTGTTTTCCCTCTTCCTCCTTGCCCCGCAACGTGCAGCCGGCAACTGTGTGGCTGACGATCCTAATGCCATTGTGCCGGACCTTCAGTGCCTACTCTGGCAAGGGGCCGCAGGGCCGTGAATCCTGTGCGGTTCGCCGCTGCCTTGCTACACAACGCGCATGGGGGCAGAGGCCAGAGGTACTGTAGCCCAAATAACACAAAATAAATTACACTTCATGGAAGATGTATTTTTTCAAGTTGTGGACATAGGTTGGTGGCTAACTGCATGCTGTACTTGTAGAACTGGGTCAAGTTATCATGAATAAGGAAGTGGCAATTTCACCGAATGGCCAGTGCATGGAATAAGGGTGGGCCAACTCATGTTGTTCCCTGGTGACTTCAGCGTGACCCCGTTTTTGCACAGCCTCAAAAATCCAGACAATTGAGATGGTGAAAAACAGTTTTAAGCTTTAGTATATCTCAACAATTCAGTGCTATATTGTTCTCAGTCTTTGCATGTTTTTAACACTTAGCTTCAAACGTATTTCATATATTTAGAAACAAAACACGCAAATGACGGGTTCATCTTGAATGTTTTACGTTTATTGTCGAGTTTACGGTCTTGTACCTGTGTATTTTTGGAATGCGGGAGGAAACAGGAGTACCGGTACCAGGAGTACCGGTACCTGGAGAAAAGACACTCAAGCACGGGGAGAACATGCAAACTCCACACAGGGAGGCGGCAACCGAGATTTGAACCCATAATCTGCGAGGCAGATGCATTTACCAAATGCTCCACTGTTCCACCCAATTATTTCCCACAAATTTAAGTATGCTAATGGTGTGTGTAACTGGCTAATATAAACCCCGGTTGGGGAATGAGTCAGTGGTTTGAGAAGGAGGATTCTAATTCTGGCTCCCCTTCAGACTACATTCAAGTGTCCTTCAGCTCGGCAATGACCCCATAATGACTCTTGATGAGTACTGTGACACCCGAATGGCAGCGTCCGCCATCAGTATGTCACTTTAAGTGAGTGTGCACATGTACACTTTCAGTACGACATGAGCTCACGTTGGTGGATATGATTGCTGATTTTCTTATGATAAGTTGAACTTGATACTGGCTACTGTATATGAGCACATCACTAAACAAAACCCCCCTCACTATTAGATTACTCTTTCACAATGCAACCCTTAGTAGAGTTGTGTGCTGACTGTTAAGTACCATTAGATCTGGTTATTAATCTCACAAGCATTGAATGTATAAAGTGTCTGCAATTAATTTTCTTTTCACATAATGTTTCACTATTTCAAAGACCTTTTCACTGGGGAAATGCTCACCCACTCGCATAGCAATACGCGAATGTCGCAGTGTAGCAGCAAGCTAAAAAAATTTTGACCATAGCCTCTGACTGATCAGTAATGTGTACTTTTGTCAGGTCAACCTTTTGTGGTTACACCAAGGAATAACTGCTTTGGAAAAAAAACAAAGTCAGGAAATGAAGTCAAACACGAGGAGAGGGTACAAGGGAAAATGAAAAACAAGACAAACTTAGAGAATAACCAACAACATTGATTGTTGGCAGTGCTGCCCCTTTAAATTACCAAGTTTTATGGAAATTTCCCTTATTGTGCTGGCCTTACCATAACATTCCCTTCCTATGAAATGTCCATACGCAAATAATGATTTCAGAGCATACACAGAGATTTATTTGTAAAAATATGACTTAATAATATAATTTCTACTTTGTTGCTATTTGGCAACATATGAGAGCTTTAGATAGAAGGTAAGACTTTCACTGATGAAAAATGAAGTTCAGTATCTTAACTGAAATACAAATGTTCATAGCTGGCATCAAAAAACTCCATCCATATCGCACTTATCCTCATTAACTTGTGAGTGAGTTGGAGTTTATCCCAGCTGACTTTGAGTAAGAGGCAGGGTACACTGTAGACTGGTCAGGAAAAATAACACAATTACTAGTTACTGCATTCTTAAAATTGTTTTCTTTTTTTACTTACAAAAAACAAGAAAACAGGTACTGCAACAATTTAGAAAAATGAGCGCAAGATCTAAAGAGAATAGCGGTGAGTAGAAAAAGAGAGGGGTGGCAAAGATCTTTGAAGACTGGATAAAGAGTACTTGTGCGCCATATGTGGTTTTGCATGTACGGCGTTAAACAGGAGAGGGGGTGTGTTCATTTAGATCCGGCAAGAATAGCTTATTAGGAAATCGTTTCTCTTAGCCAATGGTTTTGAGAGAGACGCATATGTCATTTGGCTGAGTAGTAGCACCTCCCCGAGTCAATACATCCTCTTCAGTGTAACGCAGCGCTGTGTGAGAGCATTACTGCCACTGCTCCCTCCTTTCTCACTCTCTTTCTCTGTCTTGTTCCACACCAACACTTTCTTTCTCTTTTGTCATCAGCTCCTCCTGCTCCCCCTCCTCTCTCTCTCTCTCTCTCTCTCTCACACTCTCCTTGCCTCCTCTCCGTCCTCCTCTTCTCGAATGCTGTCCCACTTGCAGAGATATGATCTGTTACAAACAGCAGCAGCAGCAGCAGCATCACCAAGATCCCAGGTAAGACCTTTTGTGATTTATTCACTTTGCACTGAGGTGGCGCAACACTAGAAAGCTCATTGCTCACTGGCCAGTGTGCACAAATTGATTTCTCTGTGTTGCGCTGCGCTGTTTTGCTGTGATGAATTTGATGTTAAGCTCGTAGGGACAGTGCGAGGTAAGTTGTTTCATACCTTAAGTGAAGCGTCCAAGTATGGCTTATGAAGTGTGGCAATGACAACTGGGGCAATCTTGTTTGAATTGTGTGAGAGGGAGGATGAAAAGTGTCTTCAGCTTGTAGGAAGGAAGGGGACAGAAAGATGCTGTAAATCAGCATCATCAAAGCTGGTGCATGGAAGGGTGTTCTGAGTTGCGGAAGCACGAGCTCAGGTTGTTGGTGGGCAAGATCAGCAGGTGTTGAGTGAATTCATTCAATTCCAAACTGTATTTGCACTGCAAAATAAAAAAAAATTAAAAATAAAGCTTGTGTGGCTATGAAGTCATAAATGAATCCTGCTTTGATGTGACTTCATATTAAATTATACATTGATCAAACCGTTCACAATCTGCATGGTGCAAGAAGATTTCAGTCTCCTCTGTGCGCATTTGACTGGGTCTTCTCCTGATTATAGATTGCACAAGGGAGAACTTGAGAAAATAAAGCAGAGAGGAGACACGTGCGCAGTCACAATGACACCGGGAGTAAATCGGTGTGCACGGAACATTAACTCTTCCGGTTTTGAGAAACAGGATGATTAGATGATTAGAAGTCCACTGTTGTGTGACACAGGAAAAGGTTAGGCCATGACAGAGGTGACATTGCTATTCAGTGATATTTATAGCATTTACCAAAACAGTTCCCTTTAAGCCTCACAATAAGCTTTGGAATTATTTCAATTTAAATTGCGGGGGGTTAAAATGCATTTCTTTTTCTGTGCTTCTCACTAAAACCAATTTAAACTTAGTCAAGTTTAAATTAAAAACAGGGCATGTGGAAATCCTCAAAATCCTCTGGGATGGTGTCACTTGACAAATGCGGTCCTGGTGGGCCAGTCCGCCAGCTGTAATGCCTCCAATTTATCTGGAGGAGCCCTTGAAGATGTATTTTGCAATAATGACTAATGCGGACATTATTGGTTTAATTAAAGGTAGTCTTTGCTGATAACTAATCTGTGAACTACTCCCTTCTAATGTCCCACTGGGTGCTGTAAAAAATAATACACACTGATGCATGAAAATGAAACCTGAAAATAGCTGAGAGCAAAGTTACATTACGTCTCATAAGTAATACAGAGGTGTTCTTATATTTCATTCATGACGGAGTTTATAGTGCTCTCTTGGACTGCAGGGAGAAATAGCTTTGTGATGTGAAAAGACATTGGTTGTTGAGGTAAGACATCAAACAGACAATGGAAACATCTGGGACTGAAGCATCTTCTTTATTTAAACCTCCACTGAACGCTTTTTTTTTTTTTAACCACACTTAGCACAGGGTTTCAACTTGGATAACGGTACAACAACCACTTAAAAACTTGCATTGTACGAAGATACATTGGCTTCCAAGTTGTTAGTCTGGAGTACCTGTAGTTTGTTTAGTGTACAGAAAACAAGTCATGGTACTTTGGCAGCAAACGGTATTTCTTTCATTCCTTCCAACTTTTTTATTTATTTTGTTAAAGGTAAAGGACTGTTGATACTGTACCAACTTCCCTTCTAAGTAGATCAACTACACATTTATCAATGGGATATATGCTATTGTGGTCTTCTCCACCTCAGCATTTCTAGTTATATTCCACACATGCAATTCTTCAACAGCACTCAGCTTCTTCAGATGGATGTGCGACATACTAGAACCTGTCTCATTGCAATAAATAAAACAATCGTCTCTTTGAGGAAAAGGGAGCCATCTCATAGGTACTCGCCTGATGCAGTCTTTGTCATTAACCCAGCACTCAGCAAGGGACACAGAAAAATATCAGAGTTTTGAGGAAATTAGAGTCAGGGAGACGGATAAAGCTGGTGCCTTTTCAGTCCACTGAGGGTTCTCTTGCTGACAGCTATACTCTGTCTTTTTTTTCTGGCTGGTTGTGAGCTGCCCCAGGTGTGACAGGCAGCCAGGGTAATGGGGGACGTTTGACAGATGCATATTTCCAACCTTGAATGCTTCATATAAAGAAGATAGATGGCACAAATTCAGGCTCAGCGTGGGACAAACTGTTGGGTCGTGAATCACTCGAATGAGTAGCCCGCCTCGATGCTTGATCCATCTGATGTGAATCTCACAACCTTTCCACGTTACTAATTGCATCCCAGCCTGATTATTGGTTGAAATACTAGGGCTGCGGTTTGTATCAAACTACTGCAGGCTCTGTGTTACTCTTGCAGCAGCCTACTGATGGGAACAACAGATCTTTTTGACTCTATTGAATCACTAGAATCATTCAGTTCATAATCAGTTGCAGGTTTACGTTCACTCTGTAATACGTTCACTTACTGAGGGATGGTGCATTCACAGACCATAATACACAGTCATTTGCGAGAGATGCAGATTTACTTGCGGACAAATCATGAAGTCTTCCCAGTACGTTCACTCAAAAGGTTCCTTCGTTTGAACGGATTGTTACTCCTAGAACATGTTATGTTTGACTCGCACATTATTTTCTTTTTTTCCCCCCCGTTTCTGTTAATGTTAGTTATCTTGGGATGGTGGTGCATTCTTAAATGTGGGTTGAAGTGGAGTGTAATGTGAGTTACAGAGATTCTAACAAGTCATATATTACATTTTTTTTTTTTAGTTAATGCCTTAGATCAGCAGTCTCCAATCGTATAGCCACTTGGTACCAAGCCGCTTAGAGAGACTGAACTGAAATTATTTTATTGATCATCGAGTCCAAAATAAGTTTTACTTTAAAAATCAGGAGCATCCACCTGTGCCTCTGTACACGTCAAAGCGCTGGTTTAGATCATTGTATAAAAGCTGGCAAAAATGAATAAAAAGCTGAACGTCTTTGGAGAGAGCTTCTTTGGTCAACTGGTGAGGCAGAAGAGTCTACAACTTCCAAGAAACAAGAGAGCTGCATTTAAGAGAAAAAGATCAGCAGACCTACTTAAAAGACGATTTATCAATATAGGTCGGTGATTCTTAAATTATGTGTAATAGAGCGTCTGCCTCACAGTTCTGAGGACCGGGGTTCAATCCCCGGCGACGTCTGTGTGGAGTTTGCATGTTCTCCCCGTGCCTGCGTGGGTTTTCTCCGGGCACTCCGGTTTCCTCCCACATCCCCAAAACATGCGTGGTCGGTTAATTGATGACTCTAAATTGCCCGTAGGTGTGAATGTGAGTGCGAATGGTTGTTTGTTTTTATGTGCCCTGCGATTGGCTGGCGACCAGTTCAGGGTGTACCCCGCCTCCTGCCCGATGATAGCTGGGATAGGCTCCAGCACTCCCGCGACCCTAGTGAGAAGAAGCGATAATGAAAATGGATGGACGGAGGGATGGATGGATGTGGCAACAGGCTCACAGATGAGGCAATGAAGTGTTCAAAACTGCCAAAATAGCACTGAATATCTTGCTTCCATTTCCAACATCCTAGAATTTCTGAAGCGGGATTTTCATTGTCAACCATTAATTACCCCAAGATAAGAATGGCTCCCAAAGATAAAAAAAAAAAAAAAAAACCCACACACAAATTCCAACAATTAAAGGTACAGTCAGAGTCATGGTGAGTTTTAATTTTCTAATTTGTTTTTGTTTCTATGCCAGACCATCAAAATATTGCTTTACATAAAACTGATCCATGGCGAAAAAAAATGTTACTGCGTTCGATCACTGCATGATAGCACAAGGTAATAGAACACTGCCGAATCAGACACTTATAAATAGACTCAACATTTATTGGCCTTTGCCTTATATACAGAACCCCCTTGCAGAGAGGATTAATACCGAGATGGAATCAGACTGCGACAATTGCTTTCAACAGTGTAGGACGGGCAACATGAGTTTTGGGTGTGGCACACAGGACCCGTCATGCCACTGATAGTTTTCCTAACACGACCCAGCAGATCGCAGGGTCGTCATCATCCCCCCAATTCTGTATGAAAACCTTTCGCACAGAACAGTGATGCAGGAAAAATCTGGGACAAAGCCAGCTTTGGTGGGAAATGTAAAAGGGACTTTGACAGTAATGAGTTGTGCAGCGTCGTAGTCCCTGGTTGTGACCCGTTTTTCTATTACTCATCTATTCAATGTCAATCGAAAGACTCATTGAGCTGAGCTTATTAGCATTATCATCTCAGTGGTATCTTGAATTAAGAGTGCCCCGACTTTCAAGGTTTTAGTGTTACAAGTCGTTTCTTGGTCAGTTATGAGCGAGCTTCAGGTAGTGAAAAAAACAGAGCAATTGAATGAAACAAACAAAATGGAAAATGAGAACACTCGCAAGTATCTGCTGTAGGCCACAACTCACGCCCAGAGGCCCACATGCAGAGTAACTGGCCAACCCAACTCCAGCTCCTGATGTCACTCACTAGGCCACACCCATTGAAGGCACTCATCCAACACACAAATACTACAGTATGTCCATCAATCTGGTATATGCGCAACCTACTTCCGCATTCAGCCAAACGGGTAAAAGCATTTCCTCTCACTCGGGTTAATGGCGAAGGGGAGGGACCATATATAGCACCTGTGGGAACTTTAAAGGCCTACAATGTATTTTTTCAAAGATGCTATTTTTCTTTATTTTGGGGGATGGAACATATTAATGGAATTTTAACATTTTATATATGAATAAATTGAGTTACGACCTTGGTCATCGAACAAATTAAACTCCTATGTTAAGGTACCACTTTATTATTATATGAACCTGATTGTACCATGCATGCATACAATGGAATAACTGGATGATGTGACTTAGATTACTGTTATGGCTGAGTCAAATACAATATATTTGGACCCCAAAGCAAAACAACAGAAGATGCATGTTTACAGACTTTATTCAACAAAGGGAGCAAGCACACTGACGTGAAAAGATGACTATAAACAGAAAGTGATGTGACAGAAGGGCAACGTGAAAACCATCTAGCGGATCGGTAGGTACTTAAATATTGGAAGCTAGGAGAACAAACTCTAACCTACACAAGGAAGAGAAACAAGAACAGAAAAACACAATAGTACTTACTAGAAAAACAGCAGACGAAAAGAGCTACTGGCAGGACGGAATGAACGTGGGAATGCGCGAGAATTTAACAAAGCTGGCAAGGTAATGGCAACAAGCAAAGTCCAATTTCTCAGCGCTTTCCTCCTGCGTTTCCTATGCTTAAATACACTGCTGATGACAAATCACCAGCAGCTGCATCGCGATAGACTCCGCCCACCGACCCGCACACAGGGACTGCAACACAACAGAAAATTCCACACATGGAACAAGCAAACAAAACAGGATATGACAGTTACATTGTGATTCTTACACAACCATGCATTCTTAGTTTAGCGAGAAGCTCAAATTTGCCCACATGGAAATGAGTGCATCTGTTTCTATGTTTCAGCCATTGGATTTACTGGTGAGTCGTCTAGAATGTACCTCACCTCCTTCCAATAACAATGATGAGATGGGCATCGGCTCCCTAGAAATGAAATGTTTGTCTAGTGTGACTTAAGTCCCAATGCAGCATGGAGAATTTATCCTAGTGTGTGAGACTTTAAATGCAGATTAATCTTTTATAAAGCTATCTGGCCACATTAGAGGCAGCCAAGGCAAGGAGATTATATTGCATTTCATATAGTCGAGCACAGTTTGTCTGCGCAAACACACTGCAATGTCAACGAATCTGTTCGATGAAGATGAACTCCCCCTTGCAACAAATGTGTCCATTGCCAGGTCCTATTAATATTTGAATCCACTTTACTATTTCACTTCCCATTTTGTTTTTATTTTTATTTTGTCCTTGTTAAAGATTTCATCAACATTTAATTGCTATTGTCATAGTATAGGGGACAACACCCTTTTTTGAAACTGAGAGCTACTTCTTGGGCACCTATTAATGTGAAGGGCTACCAGTTTTATCCACACTTCTAAAATTTGCTCAAATTACCTTAAATCATGTTATTATTAGTAATTAACCATATTCATCAATGTGAAGACACTGATCATATCAATGATTTCTCACAATAATTATCAACACAATGTTGGTGACTGCTGCTATTGTATATATAAGAATTTATAGTCGGGTGTATTTTGAGAGGCTATAGAACCTACAGAATAATTGGAAATATAAGCTATTGTTGTTGTCCTTTTTTTGATGAAAAGCCATGATCACAATCAAACATTCCAACCGACTACATAAAAAACATTATAAAATTACCTGTTTAGCCATGAAAAATACTATGCTGCAAACCTTCATGTTGGAATAGCTATCTTAAAAAAGTGATTCAGCGGGCAAACTTTTGACAATGAATCACAATTATGTCATTGTTTGCATTTGTCTGTCTGCAGTAGGAGCAAATGTCATTATACAAAAGGCCATTTTACCCTTGAATAGTCTCATGTCACCCATGAAGCCATTAAAGAAAGTGAGAATTATGATAATCATTTTCACTCCATTTAACTTTAATGTTTCCTAATAGCATAAACATTCCTTGAAAACATCTATTAATCAATTTACGTATGCATATTCTTTTGACTGCTACTTGGCCAATGCTGGATGACCTTGTTTCTTAGTTGCACCAATATTGTATGGCTTGGCAATGTTCGCATGAATACTGTAAGATAAGTTTATAGACTACAAACAACCACTCAAAAGTAACCTGAAAAATTATTACCTTGGGGCTAAAAAAATAAAATAAAATAATAATAATAAAATAAAATCTTTCTGCAAGAAAAGGTATTTAATATTGTATTCCCCTCTGGGCTCTCCACTGATACCAACTTGCTTGCAGCGTGCATAAAGCAGGAGGAGGCAACGTGTGTGTGTGTGCGTGCGTGCGTGCGTGCGTGTGTGTGTGTGTGTGTGTGTGTGTGCGTGTGTGCGTGCGTGCGTGCGTGTGTGTGTGTGTGTGTGTGTGTGTGTGTGTGGTGCAGGTTACATTTGCCTCATAAGGTGATGCTTATATGAGCTTTTAATTCATATTCATATTTGGGAGACTCAGCCCTGCAAAAGTAAAGAGGTGCAGTCAAGCAAAACATTACTTCCCCTGTGATAACTTTAACAGTTATTGTAATAAAAACTTTTATTATGTTTTTAATTGGTGATCATAATGTGATTTTAAATATCAAGTGGGGAATGTCCCTTGGATTTCCCAAAAATCCAAATTTCAATCCATTGTTATTTATCTTGTGTGTGGTAAAATAAGGACTCAGGTGCATTTTGGCATGCATTTCCATCAAAAATGTTTTCCCCAATGAGTAAAATTATAATGTGTTTGTTGTTGACAGATGAAATGCTCTTGATAAAAGAAAATGCGCTGCTTTCCTGTGATGGCTTCCTAAACTGCTTTTTTTGGGAGGGAAGTGTCAGCATGGATTTGTTGTGACATCCTCTTCATCTCTAGCATGACGAGAATACTAAAACCCCAATTCTGTTTAAAACTATCGTTTTGGGAGCGTGATTCACCTGGAACGGCTGCTATGTCCCTCTCTGTTAACTTAAAGCGGTTTCATGTATTTGTAATGTATTGATTTGTTATTTGAGCATGTGGTTGTTAATTAGCAGAAATACAACTTAAAGCATGATGAAACTATAGTGCATCTGAAACGGAATAAAAATATTGCTAATCATGGGCAGCACGGTGGCCTCACAAACATGCATGTTAGGTTCATGGAAGACTCAAAATTGTCTTACCAGGTTGGATCCCGCCTCTCAAAATTCAGCTGGAAAAGACTCCAGCTCACCTGTGACCCTAATTCAGACAATTAGATAGATATTGGTAATCACCCACATTGCATAAAGATGTGAAAAGAATCACATTACGTACATAGCTTATTGCCATGATTTATTAATTTTTTTGACGATTAACTTAGCCGACTAAGCATAATCATCTCTTTTCACGTCAGATGTATACTGAACCGAGTAAAATGTTTTGACAATTGTCAGTTTCATTTGAAAAGCTACTTGTTATATGCTATATTCTTGCTTGCCCAGTGGAAGATGTGTGGGTGTGTATCATTTCCACTGAGAAAATATTCTGACAGAAGCTGGAAATCGTTATGTAGTGTAGATATAGCCGTTGCATAAACCAAATCACTGACTTTGACATGAATCACCTTTATCCCAAGAAAAATGCATCAGGTTGAATAAATAAGAATTAAAAAAAATACTGTTTGGATGTTACTGAATGTTATTTTTGTGGGTTTGTGTGGACAGCATTTTATTCCAGGATTTTTTTATATTGCACGCGTGCTTGTTAAGTGTTTAACAGTGATGCAGGGATCTTATTACTTTGTACGTACAGGCTACTAAATGATCGGATCAAAATCAGGTGAAGGTAAGATCACTCAAAAGTCGACCTTTAGTGACACTCACAAGAGCGAGGTCCTCTCTTTTCACGTTGAGTGGCTTTAATTTTTTAGATTTCAGCAAATCTTTCATTAAATTTTGGACAATTGTTTGCTTCCAACTTTGGGGGAACAGTTTGACCAGCACCCTTTTCTGTTCCAGCCTGACTGTGCCACAGTGTGCAAATCAAGATTCGTAATGGTATTATTGGGTGAGCCAGGTGTGGAAGAATTTCAGCAATTGTGAGCATAGTTGTAATGGCCAGATGTCTATATACACATATACGGTGGATATAAAAAGTCTACACACCCCTGTTTTTTTTTTTTTAAATACTGTAATAAATGAGGCCAAGATTAATAATTTGATAACTTTTTCAACCATTAGTGTGACTTATTGCCTGTTCAAGTCAATTGAAAAAACTATAAAATATTTTCAAGAGGGGAAGTAAAAATGTGTGCAAACCCTCTTATAAGTTTGGATTTGGCAGTATACAGAACAGAATTATCACATTCAAACTCATTAAATGGGAGTCAGCACATACAGTACCTGCCCTATTTGAAGTGCCTGTTATTAACCCCAAATAAAATTCTGATGTTCTAGTAGGCTTTTCCTGACACATTTTGCTTTCTAGCAGAAACTCAAAGGTTTTGTGCTAAGGCTGACTGGTATTTGGAACAATTCCTAATTCCCTCCACCTTGACAAAGGTTACGAAAGAATAAGAAAATAATCCCCAAAACATGATGCTTCCACCCCCATGCTTCACTGTACGTTTGGAGTTCTTTTGATGAGCAGTTTTGTGTTTGCTCCAAACATACCTTTTGGAATTATGCCCAAAAATCTCAACCTTGGTTTCATCGGATCATAACAAAATCTCCCAAACACATGTGGGAAAATGTAGTTTTCACTGCAGATACGGTATCATGCTAATAGAAAGTACTGTATATGTGATATCTTGTTGTGCTTCATTTGTTTAATTTCTAACATTTAGACCAACCCAAACCTTAACCGTGGATACATTTGAGATTTTACCTTCAGTATGCTGAGTATAATTTGTATTTCTGAACCTCCATTCTTCATGTATGGAAAAAAAGGCACCATTTCTGAGTCATTCTGACAAAAGAATTGTGGTGCTCGGCTTCTTGGTACGCAAGCACGTTTGTCAGTGTTTTGAATTTGTTGACCTCCAGCACCCTAGCAGTTTTCAATTACAATAACCCCCTGCCCCACTTGGAATACAAAAGTATGGCTTCAGCATGCCTGATCTCAAATAGCTACCTTATTTGTCTGTCGTTCCTTCCAGCTGGCCACATGGGTTATTCTTTGGGTGTTAGTCAGATACGAGGCTCTTGAAGAGGCTGTGGCAAATCCCAGGCACAGGACTGTCAGCCTGCTGGCCTTTTGCTTAGATCTCCAGCTTCTATCAACCCTATTAACTCTGGATCACTGGATATATTCACAAAATATTCCCTCCAGTAATAGAATTAGTGTTCCGCTCTTCCCCCTGATGGTGGCTCTTTTTTCATTTGCCCGTCCAGATCTCCCTTTTCCGTTGACATTTTCCTTTTTGTTATGCTCCTGCTGTCTTTTAGATGTCGCCGGTAATTACATCTAATGAGAAAAGAAAGGACTTGTTCACCTGAAGAGAACACATGACCTCTGGTGAAAATGTACAGCTCCTGCTTTTGATGCAATGGAAATGTGCAGCTGCAGTCGGTCGGTCAGGTTTAATGTACCGCTTTGATATTCAGCAACTGCCTTTGTGTTCTGTAGATTCAGAAACAAGAGGATAATTTCCACGATGGCATGCCACAAGTAACAACTGCCAAGTACTATTTGAAAGTGCAGTCTGACTTGGTAAAGTCAGGTGCGTGTAAGCCTGGAGAAGTTATTGCATGAGTATTTAAAGCTCGTGTATTGATATAGCATTCATAAATGGATCAAGGTTAAAAGTGAAATCTATATTCTCACGCTGAGCATTTATTTCACCGCCTACTCATTCACGTGTCATATGATGTTTAAAAAAAGTGTTCAAAGTTGGTCCTTAGATGCTCTAAGTCGGTGACTCCCACCCTTTATTGAGCCAAGGCACATATTTTACATTAAAAAAAAATCTCACGGCACACCACCAAACCAAAACGTCACAAAAACTGGATACGCAACTCTATTATGTACCTTCTGCCATTTATTTGTTCAGTTTGTTACTATATATTGCCGGCTTAGATAGATGAATAAAGATACATTATTTTTTATAAATAAATCATTTTCTGACCCATTAATTGAAATTTGAATATTTCCCGCCGCACACCTGAAGAGCTCTCATGGCACACTAATGTGCCACGGCACACTGGTTGGGAATAACTGCTCTAAGTGACATAATGTTCCTTTAAAGCCCATATTGACAAATTGTGTAAAAATATCAAATTAAACCTCGCAAATTTTCGTGCAATTCGGAATGAAATGTCAACTGAAGCTGCAAAAATTTACCTGCATTCGATGATTCTTAGTCACTTTAACTATTGCATAACCAGTTGGTCCCAGGCTGGTCAGAATGCAAAAAAACCATTGGAAGTTTTGTACAAACAAGTAATTAAAGTGATGGATAAAAAACCAAGGCACTATCATCACTGTGCAATTTTAAAAAAATACAGTCTTTTAAACTGGGACCGTCTTCACATATTTGCAGATTTAAATTTGATTTATAAAGTACTGCATGATCTGGCCCCAGCTCCTCTGGCTGAGTTCATCAGCCAAAGAAACAGCTCTGAGCGTGTCACTCGAGGCTCTGTCAGAGGTGACTGTCTCATTCCTCTGCGCAGGAGCACTTTCAGTAAGTCAGCCTGGTCAGTGAGGAGCGCTGGTGAGTGGAACTCAGTACCTAAGGAGGTTAAACTGCTTACAACATACAAGGCCTTCACAAAAAAACTGAAAATGTGGCTAGTTAACACCTATAGCTGCCAACACTAAAAGACAAGTATGTTATGTTGTCTTTTTGTTATGATCAAAAAAATTATGGTTTTATTCTCTCTTAATAGTATAGTTTGATTATGTATCCTGTATTATAATGTCTTGTAGATGTATTTTACTGCTTTTTTACATCATGGCCAGGGGACTACAGATGAAAACTAGCCTTCTGGCTAATTCTGGCTTTTTTAACCATGTGTACTTCATGTGTTTTATGAAATTGCATTGTCCCCTTTCAAAAATAAACTGAACTGAATGTTCTCTCTTTATTTTGACGCTATCACAAGTTAGGACACGATTAGTGGCAAAGGATTGCAATGTTGATTGTCTTCTGTTTTCCTTTATGATGTTGTTTGTCATTCTCAGCCATACGTACTTGAGTCCTCCAATTACAGTGCTCAACATTAATGGGTACAACCCAAACAGAGTAGTTAAAAAACCTTGTTTTTCTCTTCTTCTTTTCTTCAAAATACCCCCTCAAATGCGGTTATGCGCATGGCAACATTTCTTTGCTTTGTTCACTCCATTCTTTTCTAATTATTCAGTTAAACATAATTGCCATTCACATTTCTGGAGCAGATTTGTACTGCATTTAAACAGACAAACACTCCCACGCACAGATGCACGCTAAATGCTTTTCAACAACCCTTATATTTAATGACATCAGGAAAAATGTTTTATTTAACGTGAGCATTTTAGTATAGTAATACTCACTGAGGCTAATAACCAACTGTCGACTTTCTGATGAGTGTTGTTTTCGCTCTTCTGGGTTCTCCATGTGTATCAACACAGCTGCATGAAAGCAGAGGAAAATGAGGGCCTTGTGTCAGTGCGGACTTACTTTAGTAACCTCTGCTAAGCATGACTAAAGAGGGATGTTGTTTTGAATACACTTTGTGGAAATGTGGAGCACGTACTGTTTTGGGGAGGATTTGACCTGATGTCACGTATTATGGAAGTTAAGAGTTTTTCAAACATTTTGTGAGATTAGAGGGATTTTTCCCTAAAAAAAAACAAACAAAAAAAAGAAAATCTGGTCACTCTCCAAATTTGACCGATTTTAAGACGTTTGTGATTTGAAGTCCCACTCCGCACCGCTCCATGTTTGCTTGCTTGCATGCTCCAACGGTGCACACAGATAAAATTAATCTCTAAAGTTTTTTGTTACATTACTCTCCACAATGTGAGTAATGTATTTCAAGTTCTCCCGATTATTTTAACACTTTCTGCATCATTGTGATACACAGACAATTGGCCCACTGATTTTTTTGTGTGCTGTTTTCCTCTGTATTGTGACTACAGATGGGAATTGATTATTGATTATAGATACTGCTTATCGAGCCAATTCCTTGTCGATTCTCTTATCGATTCTCATTGAGTGAAGGATTGAAATAAAACAAATGATATAAGATACAATTTCTTTCATTATCAATATATATAAATAGTACATGACAGGATAATACAAAAAAAATTATCGGCTGCATATTGAGAGTATTCCCCCTTTTGATGAAGTTAAAGCTTTGCAAGGGTTGTAAGCAACCCTGGTATCATCTTTGCACATGAAATATAGCCAACATTTAGAGTGCTTCTGTTTTGACGCCATGTTGGAAAGGTTTAGAACCAAAATACACTTGTTGCTTGTGACTCACAAGAGGAATCAATTAGCGGAAATGTCAGGGAAGCAAACAAACAATTCAGAGGAATCGAATTACTGGGAACCTGTTCTCAAAAAGAAGAGGTATAATGACACTGATTGTAATGGGGAACACTGTGAAGTTTAGTAACTAACTGGAACAGTTAGCAGATATTTTGACTTTTGAGGAAAAATAAGCAAGAAAAAAACAAACAAACGCATCTTTCACCGCCAGGTGGAGTCTTTTGACACCGAAAGCCACTAAGCTGCCGGCAAGCGGAGGTTGTATTGGACAGTTATGCCACAAGCTCTCTTTACTTCTTTACACGATCAATAGTTTTTAATGAATTATAGTTCAGGGTGTACCCCGCCTCTCGCCCGAAGAGAGCTGGGATAGGCTCCAGCACACCTGCGGCACTAGTGAGGATAAGCGGTATAGAAAATGGATGGATACACAGGCGGAAATGAAGATGTTGAGGTTCGCTCTCAGGTTGGATAAAATTAGAAATGAGCTCATCAGAAGGACAGCCGAGGTTCGATGATTTGGAGACAAAGTTAGAGAGAGCAGACTTCGATGGTTTGGACACGTCCAGAGGAGAAATAGTGAATAGATTGGTAGAAGGATGATGAGGATGGAGCTGCCAAGCAAGAGATCTAGAGGAAGACCAAAGAGAAGGTTGATAAATGTCGTGAGGGAAGACATGAGGGCAGTTGGTGTTCGAGAGGAGGATGCAGGAAATAGGCTTACATGGAAAAGGATGAGTCGCTGTGGCGACCCCTTAGGGACAAGCCGAAAGGAAAATAACAAGAAGAAGACGTGTCGAGAAAGAACAGATTATATTTGAGCAAAGTCTTGGCAACCTGCCTCCTCAGAAAGCAGAGCCGACAGACGCAACTACTTTGAATTTTCAAACGAAAGATATTTGGATGTTTTATGTGCAATGAAGCCTTCTGCCACTTTTGGATGTGGGTGCCAGATCAGCGATCACCCTGTCGTGATGAGCAGCCAAGGGGTAGAAGCCTCATGACGTTTCAATAAAAACCTTTTTTTCATGTATGTCTTAACAGCAGAGGTACAGATATCAGCATGCCAGGTCTTCCTTGCGTTTATTCCCTGTTCCATACAAATGTTACCTATTTGAAAATGCTCCCGACTTGTGCGCCTTGCGCTCCACAGGAGAGGATCCCATGGCAGTTAATTATTTCATTACACTCCAGCCTGGAGCCATAGGTGACTTCTTTCTCTATTCTCATTTCCAGCACTATTACATACAGTTTCTCAGCTTGTTTCCATCCAATTAGGACAGACTGTGTGCTTTCAGACAATTGGATAATGGCTGGAACTGGTTGGTTGCTCGTGTTGTCGCTGAGTATTTTCCTGGCTCAAAGCCACGCCCTACTAACACATTGCCAAGTGCCAGATCATAGCGTTTGCTGGTTCTCCATGTCACCCCTGTTATATTACAGACTGCCAAAATACTATAAATAAAAAAGCTTCAGAAAAGTAACACGCAATACAAAGGCAAATTATGTATCTGTAATTGTTTTATTTCAACTTGATTGCAGTATGTAATAATACTTTATATTCTGTAATACAGTTTATATACAATATATACCCAAAAAGACATCACCATTATCATACATAGTAAAAAGTGACCTGTCAGTCTTACCAATTAATGATATGAGCTTGACTTGCTGAAAAATGTTTATGGTTGGTTCTGCTTATTTCATGTCCGGGATTAACTTTACAAAAGGATGTTGACACCTAAAACTAACAAAAAATTGTGAAGAAATCGGATTATTCCGCACATGACTATTACCATCTAATGGATTCCATTTTCACAGTGATCATATTACAATCAGGTTCACTAACGCCTATGTTTTCGCAAAGGGCTCTCTGGCCACTATGGTACTGTATTATATTGGAAAAACAATTCCCACTGGGGCCAGTTAGTCAGGAGATCTGGGTGTGAATCCCCCTCGCAACAACTCTGTGTGGCGTTTGCATGTTCTCTCCTGTACTTGCATGGTTCTCCAGTTTCCTCCTTTTCCCCAAAACACGCTTTTTAGCACAAAACCCGATTCCAACGAAGTTGGGTTGTTGTGTAAAATGTAAATTAAAAACAGAATACATCATGACACTCACCTGTTTCCAATTAAGCGAACAGGTGTGTTTTTAGCATTCCTCAACTTTCCCAGTCTTTTGTTGCCCCTGTCCCAGCGTTTTTGGAATGTGTTGCAGGTATCAAATTGAGAGAATATTAAAAAAAAAAAAAGAAATATTAAGGTTCATTAGTTTGAACATTCAATATGTTGTCTTTGTAATGTAGTCAATTGATTAGAGGTTTAAAAGGATTTGCAAATCATTGTATTCTGCTTTCATTTACCTTTTCCACAATGTCCCAACTTTACTGGAATGGGGGTTTGTAATTAATAATACGGTGAATTGTTGCTTGTCTATATGTGAACTGTGATTGACCTGTCCAGGGTGTACCCCGCCTCTTATTCGAAGTCAGCTGGGATAGTCTCCAGTTCAACCGCAACCCTAATGAGGACAAGTGCTTTAGAAAATGGATTGATGGAATTCCAAGTAGCTCTCCTCAGGGAATGTACCAATGATTTCCCTCCCCCCCCCATATGTTTATTCTTCACCTACAACGCGTGTACTAGTCCAGACTGCTTAATGTCAATCTGCATTGAATTACACTACTTCAAAAGACTCAAATCTATTGAGTCTTTTGATCACTATTGTGATCAAAAGGAGCTACTAATTTCTCTCTAATTGACTTGATTGTGGCTCTGGGGTGTTGCTAGGTTACAACATTAGATGTAATGTGAAATGTTCAACATTGTTTGATGTGCTAACTTACAATTTTCAGAAAGCAATATATCCTCCGAATTTGATGCATTGGAATATGTGAGAGTATCCACTCTACATTTATTATAGATCAAGCCTTCACATTGTTCAACTTGTCATTTTTAAAGCACATTTATCTTTTTTTTTTAAATCAAGAAAAGTGCATTATTTGGTTACAGCTCTTTCAAGCGCTTATCTTTAAATTGCAGTGAGAGGTGGACAAAATGTAGCAGGAAATCATTATTTTTTTGTGTTGCTGTCTTCGAGTATTGGCTGATTTTAATCACTGTCTTACCAGAGCCAGGGAACATTCAGACAGGCGTGTAGAAGCTACAGATGGTATGTGAATTTAGATTAGCGAGTCTATTGATTGTGGTTCAGGTTCACTATAATTGGCAATGGAGACCACTGGCATTTAATGTGATGAACAAGCTATAGACTTGACTCATTTATTATTTGCTTCTCATTTACAGGAACATAGTTACTGAATGTAGTGGACTGAGTTATAGAGCTTCATAATACCTGAAATGAATATCAATTACTATCCACAAGCTGACAGATAATATTGGCTCGTTTGCCAGTCTGCTGAATGGACATGATCACTCTCTAAACTCATATTACAACATGTTAAAGGGTTCGTTTGTTATTGACTACGATCAGCCACAAATTATTAGAACACAAGCGTTTTTTATTGGTAGATCACTTTCAAAGGTTACATTTCTGTTTCCAGTACATCATTTTAATTCCATTTAAAAGCCATGCAGCAGCAGCTATTGAATTCACAAGCTGCTATTTTCTTATTGCTGTGAAGGTTGCAAGTATGTTTGTTTTTTGTCTGGGTTGCTTGGACTGTGTTCAATTGATAATCTACTTGACTATGCTAATTGTGCATCGATCTATCGCGGTGATTTCCAGCCTTTATGGAGCCCAGGCAAATATTTTACAATTGAAAAATCTCACAGCACACCAACAAACAATAATGTCACAAAAAGTGGAAACATTAATTACTGTATGTACTTTCTGGCATCTAATAGAAGAATAAAGGTTAAATAGAAATAAAAATCTATTGGACAGTGTTATAACACTTGAAGCCACTAATATTTGAAGACAAATGATGTAGCAACTCAGGCAGGCTGTTGTTGTAAAAAGCCTTCATGACTGCATTATATAGCTCCCCCCAGTTGTCAAATTGCACATATCAGACAGACTTTAAATAAATTGAAGTCCAATATTACAGACTGCTATTTTCCTTATTAAAAAAATGCATTGCAGCATTTATTTGTTGGGTGTTTAGGGGGGGCTGGAACAGATTAGTGGCATTTCCATTCATTTCAAAGAGGGAAAATTACTTGAGGTACGCATGTTTTGAGTTATGAGTGCAGTGAGTGAACAAATTAATCTCGTATTTCAAGGCACCACTGTATTGTGCTCTCTCGTAATAACGGTTCAGTAGCGGACTATGAATTTGACACCTAAGACTTTAGTGGTGTCCTCGTTGATTGACTCTTTTTAATAGCATCATAGGGCGGCTTTGTGGAGGTGGTAGATTGATGCTCAGGTTGATCCTGACGCGGCATCATCTGTATGTGAAGGAGACGTTAATTTCCTTGGCAAAAGCTCCATGGCAACAGCATCTATCATTGTCTGAATGGGTTTATGACGTGACATTATAAAATGCTGGTTGTAAATTATGCAGTTTATATTTAGTATGAATTAATTTTTATTCTGTAGATGTTGCCACATATGTGGAATGGAAAGTTTGGTAAAGTTGCCCAGGTAACTTCACAGAGGCCATTGGGGTGCTGATGTCAAAAGTAACCCACACAGGTGGTGAGTAACACAGGGGGGCAAGCAAAGCTCACAGGGATCCAATAATTGGTTCCTAAAATTACAACCTCCGATAAAGATTCCCATAACATGCTAGTACTAAGGATTGGATTGATGATTGGTTTCACACGGACATGACCCTTGCAGACTTAATACGTCATTGGAACCCAGTGGCAGCATGCACATCGTTTGATGTCTGCATCATTCAGAACGCAGTCCTTGTTTAGCAGTTGGTACTCTGAGCCTCTGTTTACACATTCAAATGTGCTTATTTAAATGTTACAATTGTGAATGTGTTTCAGAACCCAATTATTTTGATTGTTGACATTTACATGAGTCAGATGTTAGAAAATCCTCAAGAGCTCAGTCACCTGTATGGTTTCAAGTCAGTTGTACAAACAAATACAAGCTCATCCTCTGCTTTGTGTTTTCAGAATGTGGGCTCAAATGATTCACAATGACACAGTTGGCTTTTCTTCAGGTACTAATCAACTCCATTATAATCTGATTTACAGACAAATTAAAGTGACAGGTTTCTACGTAATTAAGAGTTGCTTATACTCATTATATTTGGTGATAACATTAGCACACAAGACACACCTTTTTGTTACTCAAACATATGCATGGCTCCTCAAGAATGTACCGGTAAATGTCTTCTTTTCCTTCTGGCATGCATTAAAAAATATAAGATTTTTCTAACACCAGTTGCCAAGTTTTAGATACATTTGTGCACCAGTTTGATCAAATTCAAGCTGTTCTCCTCTCCCTGCAGTTGAGAAGAAAGGAAGGACTTTTTATTTTTGTAAATTTGGTAGTTTTGAACGGGCATCCCCTCTGTTTACTGCATGTGAATGGCAGCTTTGATTATGTCACGATGCACAAGTAAAAAAAATAAATAAATAAAAAACTCAGAGACAAAGACACAAACAAATCATATCAAATGCCTGCCCCAAAAATTAGGTAACAAGTAAGTGTAAGGGCCTTTCAGAAAATAGTAGAAAGGCCCTGCAAAGTAAAAATAAATGTCTTCTCAATTTGACACACCACAGAGAAAAGTGTTGCTAACAACACTGACAAATCTTAATGATTAAAAAAATTGCCAGGTATATAAAAGTATATCTGCTTAAAGCCTCCGGTGGCTGGAATATATCCCATTGGGTCATGGCAGGGCTTTTCCACGCCACGACAACGAGGCGTTCTAAAGAAGCCACGCCAGCGCGACGCTCCTGTCCACATGCTGGCATTTACATCAGACTTGTTTTCCTCCTTGCTCTTTCCCCTTCTCTCTGTGATGTGCGCACACTCACAACGGACAACGAGGCGCTCTAAAGCCGACACGCCGGCGGCCTCGCTAGCTAGCTAACTGCAATTGCAGGGGATAACCGCTGATACGAATGAAGGCATTTAAGTACTTATACTGGGGGAGGGGTGACTCCTGTTGGACTCCCAAGTGCGCCATTTTAGCCACGCCAAAATCTCATGAAAAGTGAAATGGTGTATTTATTGTATGGTGGAACAATTTCTCGTTTATTGCTGGGGTTATGTTCCAGACGGCCCCCAGACGAAATCCATGAAGTAGAGACCAAGTATTTATAGTATTATTGACTTATACTCTTCATCGCTCTTACTCTTCATCACCAACAAACAATACAGTATATGCAGGTGATGTGCAGGTATTTTTTTTGGTCCACTTGTGGTCATCGTCTACACATTCTTCACCATAGTAACGAAGACTGAATGTGTGTTTGCCTTTTAAACGCAGGTCTACTCGGTTGATTGAGGCCACTGGCAGGTGTGCTGAGAGATTACTGTATATATTTTTTTTAACCATTTGTTTAATAAAGCGATTGAAAGAGCACCAGCGACTGTTTCCATCCTACCTCTGTCTATACCAGATTACAATTCGTTCTAACTCACTGTGATAGGCTATACTGAATTAGCTAACAATGTTTACTTTACCTGAGACGTGCAGTTGAGTAACTGTACTGTACTGTAGAAATGTTGCACTGTCCAGTCCAATTATTACACATTACACAAAATACGATCCATCTCCTGTAATGCGCATTTGGAGCTGTGGTGAAACAAGTGTGGTGTGTTTGCCAATTCTGCCTCACTGAGTTCCAATGGAAGCAAACAGTAACAACTTGTTACTGATCATCACCAAAAATGTAATGGAGTCTTACATTTAGTTCATGTGACACTCTCCTTCTAATCGAATCTAATGTGCCCATATTCTGTTGCCTGCCCTTTTAAACAAGTTCTGCAGAGTTTTTTAAAAGAATTTGCAACGTAAAAATTATCAACATGTCCTAGAGGAAGCTACATTCTTTGCTGCCGGGAACAATAAAAAGGAGTTATTTCTAAGTGTAATAGGGTCAGGACATTTTTACCTGAAGTCTTTATCAGTTGATTAACCAATGCATTGTTTCTTTTCTTTTTGTATACGGTTGTTTCAGTCCCCCGGGTCAAGTAGGTCAAGTCAAGGTGAGATCCATTCAAGCCAACAGTGCTGTTGCAAGCTGGCTGGTGCCTGTGTAATTACACTCCTAGTAAAGTTTACAGATAAGGTCTGGACATTGTTAGGGGCTTTAATCTTGCCGGCACAAACGTATCGTTGCACATTTTTCATGTTAATGATGTTGTCAGGATTGGGTTTTGCATCACATCCTCAGAGTTTCAAGGTGACTTTTTTTCACAGCATGGATGGTGAAGAAAGCATTCTGTGACAGATGGGTGTCTATTGTGTGGAAAAGACATCCTTGCTTTTAATTATCAGCTTTCAGCTTTCATTTTGTGCTCGTCTTAAAATTGCACAAATATCGAATAGAGACCTGCTGTATTTGGAGACGAGCCTCCTATAGTTGCCTGTCAGTTTTGCACTTCTGGGGGATTGGGAGGCAATTTGTTGTTTCGCCTAAAATACACAAGGCTATTATTCTCTCCTTCGTATGGTACACAGTAAAGGAACTGAAATCACTTGTAAGCAGTGACTTAAGTAATATATTCTTGCCAACTACTTCGACGAAATTGTATGTTAGTCTCTGTATAGTGGAAGTAATAGTGGAAGTATCATATGAATTTGAAACACAGAGAAGAGTGTTGTTAAAAAAAACCTGCCAAATTGAAATTATGAAAAAAATTGACAAGTATATAACATGACGCTTTAAAATTGTAAAAAAATCAAGCCCTTCTCTCAGCTCTCAAATGCTGTGGGCGTGTCTACTGAATGCGCTAAAAACTCCCCTGCGCAACTGTCAATCAAATATGTTCCTAAGTCTAGCTTCTTTCTTATGCCTACACATCCGTCCGTATATGTTTGAGAAGTGAAAATAGATCTGCTTCAGCCTCTGGTGACTGGAATAAGGTGACTTAACCACTATAACATCAGGGACTCGAGAGTTATGAATTTAATATGAATTTAACTTTATGTTAATGTCATCATTATTGTGGTTGTACACTTGATCACACCTAGAGGTGATCTCCATATTTGGCCCCTCTCATGAATCTTAATCATGCAACAAAAATCTGTAAAATGTTTAGGTGGCAGATTTGCAATTTTAAAAGGGAAAAAATAAAACTGAAACGAGTCTTTATAATAATTTATATGTGTAGATATTACGTGAGAAAATAGGCTCAGATTAAATTTCGTTGCACATGAAATTGGATTATCCATTTGGCAAAGATCAGTGATATTTGCAACTAGCTCTTGCATGCAGTGAAAGCTCCATGCTGTCCAGGTCATGGCTCTCACTCCACATAGAACCGGTATGTTGTGTCACCTTGTGCATAGGTGTGTTGTGGTTCAAAATTTTCCTCACTCTGCCCCCTGTCTGAGACTTTCATTGAATTACCACCATGTGGACCCAGCAGCTGCTCCTTCTGCTCTCAGCAGGCCGTTGTCGTTAATTGAAGTGTAATGCGCGCAACAGCAGGGAAGGTCAGACACAGCTCTCTGCTGATGCACTGTCCCTGTCAGAATCTAAATACAATCCACCTAGAAGTAATGATTGCAGCAGAGGATTTTACCTTTGAGCCAATCATATATTTCCCACAAATGGTACTCTTCAGGTTTAATTTCATTTCTGTAAATCCAATTACCTAAACCCATTAAAAACATTTATAACCTAAAACACCTTTTACCTTTTTTTTTTTCTCCTAGTCTTAACCACCGAAGTACGTTGCACACATTTGACAAGGTGATGCTCAGTAAACGTTATGTCCGTTTAATTAGCTAAAATATCATCATCACTGTTGCAAGTTTGCAGAATAATGAGACATTTCATTGTTTTAATGGTCCTCTTGGACAGCTCAGTGGTGGGCACCACACCACAAGTAGGTTCTGGGTTCTCTGGACTGTCAGTTTTGGCCTGTCTTGTGTGGTAACAATAATACAAAATAATGTTTATATAGTGCTTTCAGGACACCCAAAGACACTTTAAAGGTTGGGGGAGATTTTATTTATTTTTTTAAAGGAGGCATAGAAGAAGAAACTGTCAGTCTTTGAAGGTGGTGTTAAATAGATGAGTCGATTGCTTTTTTGAAAGTGCAGCGAGATGAAGAATCAGGGATAGATTTTGGGACTGACTTCCAAATGGTGGGAGCAGCAATGGAGAAGTCCCCGTCCTTCGAAAGATTTGTGTTTGGTCCTGATCAGAGGAGACAGTAGGTTAGCATCAGTGAGTGTATGTGGGGCATGTGTGTGTGGATGGATGAGCTCAGTCAGGTTGGCTGGAGCCAGGTTATGAAGGGCTTTTCAGGTCAGGAGGAGGATTTTGAAATTGATTCTCTGAGGGATGGGGAGCCAGTTGCTCATGGGTCCCTGTATGGGTGAGTAAGTATGCGGCAGACTTCTGGATGAATTGGATATATATATATTTTTTTTAATGGTTTTTGAAGGTAACCCGTAGAGGAGACTGTTGCAGTAGTCCAGACGGGAGGGGAGGAAGGCGTGGATGAGGGTTTTTGCAGCTGAGGAGGAGAGAGATGGGCAGAAGCAGGCAATGTTCTTGAGGTGGAAAAAGGCTATCTTTGTGAGGTGTTTGACATGCTGGTCGAAGGAGATGGTCTGTTCGAATTTTAGACCTACCATACATTTCTTTTGTGAGGGGAAGTGGGTCCATCAGTGTTGAGGGTGAAGCTGTGGTTGCTTTTGGCCAATGATGATGATTTCTGATTGGTCACAGTCAGGTTGGAGGAAATTGGTTTGAAGCCAGGATTTTGTTTCTGAGATGAGGTCGAGTCAGCAGCAGTGGAAATTGCTTCGGTGGAAATGAAGAGGATTTCATCTGTGGAGCAATGGAAGCTGACACCATGACAACGGATTATCTGACCAAAGGAGGGTATGTGCTTAATGAAGAGGAGGGGGGGCCAAGAACCAAACCTTGCGGGACACCTTGGGGAACTGAGACATTGCGGGGGAGGTGTAGTTATAGACTGAGATGAAGTGATGTCTGTCAAGCTATCTTTTTTAACCTTGGCTGTGCCGGTGAATTTTTGGATATCGGCAGCACAGAGATTCAGGATGATTAGGAAATTAAGGTTATTGAAAGTTTGTTGAGGAGTTATATTTCTGTGCTGTGGTTTGAATTAAATTCTGATGGTAATGTATTGTTTTTGGCAGAGAGGTAGTCCTTCGTCGTGAGGTTACACCATGTTGTAGGAGTTTAGAAAAATAATGGTAGGCTATAGATGGGTGTGAAGTTGTTTGGAGTTTCACCATTGGTTTCAATGGATCCAAGGTGCAAGTTTTCATTTCAGTCAGTTATATGGAGAGCTCTGTTGATTGGGGGGGAACTGAAACAGTGGTTAGCAGGATAATGTGCAGATGGCTGGTGGGCCAAGCAAAAGCAGTGGTGGTTAAGTCGTCAGAGATATTGTCAATTTTGTTTTGGAAGACTAAAAGGAAGGAGGAACAGTTGTCAGTATTTGCATGTTCGCGCTGTGCTTTTGTGGATTTATGATTTTTAAAAAGGGCAAATAAAACTCAAATGAGGATCTAAAGTCATTCAATTAAGCAAGAAAAGAGCCACAAATTAGATTTAGTTGCACATGAAATTGAATCACCCATTTGGCAAAGATCAGTAATATTTACAACTAGCTCTGGCATGCTGGAAAAGCCCCATGATGTCCCAGCTCATGGCTCTCATGCCTCGATTTTAAGGCACACAGAGTCTGTACATTGTCCCTTTTTGCAGAAGTGCATTTGATTGTGGATCCATTTTTTCCTCACTTTGCCCCCTGTCTAAGAGTTTCATTGAATTAGCACCATGGGACCTAGCAGCTGTTTCCACTTGCTCTCAGCAGGCCACCAAATATCGCAGGAAAGGGATTTAACATTGTAGCTGGTCATATATTTACCAGAAACATTTTAATACACATTCTGGTTCAATTTAATTTCTGTCAGTCTGAATAAAACTATGTTAAAAGCATCCACAAATTTAAACATGATATGGTTTTCTTCTAATTTTAACTATCCCAGTATGGTACAATTTTTTATTAACACTTTTTAGAAAATGATGCACAGTGAACATTATATACATTTAATTATAAAAAATATGATCATTATTGCTATAAATATTTGCAGAGTAATGAGGCATTTAATTTCACTGACGCGTATTATGTTTCACAGTAGTTTCTGTGTTTCAGTACTTGTCAGTACTTGTTTATTCTGTGTGATTGTTAAATAAGCCACCATGTAGCCTAAGAAAGTGTGGTGAAACTGTTATTTTACTGCATGCAGACCGGTAAGGGTTATTGCCTTGAGTTGTTAATAAAAGCTTGCATTGTACTTTGCCGTCTGTTGAACCCTTTATACAGAACGAAATGCTTCGGTTGAACGAGCATCGATCCCGGGAAATGAGTGGCTGAGTCACACTTTTTTTTTTGTATGACATCGAGGACAAGATCTAGACAAAGACAAAAAAAGAAAGTTAAAAAACGAGTCATATGAAAAGTAGGGCATCTGAAATGTATTTAGTTTAGTTAGGTCAGAGGTGAGCTGGAGCGAGTCGACTTTGGGTAAGAGGCATGGTATACGCGAGGGCGTACAAAGGGCACATAGTGACAGACAATTCACGTTAAATTGTGGATTGTGAGTTCTAAGCCAAAACACTTGACTTGAGAAAAACATAACATGAAGGTTCCCTTTTACAATTTAAAGAGATTTACAACAATTGAAAAGTATTGAAAATTCTCTCTGTAAAGAAACATACTCAGTTTTGATTGACACTACTAAATAGATAAAATTCAGCACCCTTGTTTATGCAGTTGTGTCTCAGGGACATCAATTGAAAGTGAGGTTTATTTAACATTTAATTTTCTGGAAACACCTGCCCCCAATGTAAAGGTTTTGGGAATGCTAACTTTGTGTAATTTGGATTTCTTTGGAAGCCCATTTAGGCTAGTTTGAATTATTTTGTTAAATTTAGGTATTTGCTTATTCCTGATGTGAAAAAGCTTCCACTGCATGATAAGTGGAGTTTTAAAAATTCCAACTCACTCTATTTGTTGGCAATGATGGAAAGTTATAGCAAAAGATTAGTGCGCAGACACTCAAGACGACTGAGACTAGACATCTCACATACGGTCGGGTCATTGCTGAACAAAATCATTATTCAGGCCGGTACCTGTTTTTTGCCCACATTATTTCTCTTGTGGATTCATTTTGTCTCACTGCCAAAGCATACCATGAGGAGTTGCGCTCTTGAAATGTTGCTGGAGCTGCACTATAAACACATCAGTGAAAGATTTATGGTGTGACTGGTGTGCTGGTCGAAGTTAAATGAGAGATGTAGATTTTCAGGTGCAACACTGACATGCTGAAATTATTATTTTTTTTTTTTTGCCGCTGACCTTTAACTGGCTTTGACAAACAAATTAAACCTTGATAACTGCCCAGAAGAATATATGCTGTTTTTTTTTTCTTGGTCTTTAAGTAAGACTTTTTATGTAGACCGGCAGTGATTAAATATTAATATATATATAATATTATTGAAAATGAAACTTCTTAACTACAGAAACTACAGTCATACGGTGCGCCTCTTTGTGTTTAAAGGCAATTACAGTACATTGGATATAAATAGATTAGACAAGAAACATTTCTGTTTAATCATCTGTCTGAAATGTCTTTTCTGTTTGTCCTTGGGATAAAAAGACAGTATTCATGTCTGCACCAAACTGATGGCAGAAATCTCATACAAATGATGTACAAATCCTCTTGCCTGCTCTGGGAAGGGGGTGGGGTGGTGTGGGGGTGATGGGGTGTCTGTGTGTGTGCAATGAAACAGTACAGAGAAAAGGTGTCTTTTGTAGAAGATGCAGTTGAAAGTTTAATGTAAATAAAAATTAAAATAAATAATAAATATAAAATAAAATATAATAAATAAAAATAATGTGGCTTAGTTATGTAGAATGTCTTATGCAGTATATTTTAGTTAAGCTATTGGACTCTATTGAAGCAAAAATCAACACATTTGCCAGTTTTCAATCTGTGTTGGATCAAATTATTAAAACAACTCTGGCACACTCAGATTTAAATTTTTTTTAATTTCTCTCTGGCTGCCTTATTAATTTCTTTTCCACACACAATTGCAAATGATTTCCAATTGTCAGGTGTAAACATAAATTTGTTAAGCAACAATAGCCAGGTTTCCATGGAGCCTGGTATTCTGATGAGAAAAATGCTCCATATAAATACCTCAGTCGGAATAAACAAGCCAAATCTAAATAGAGTGTAATTTGGATTCACAGAGGTGGAATTTTCCAAACAGGAGTCAATTTTCATCATGTAAACCGTGAACTGGAATGGTGTCTGACTGCGGTCTGTTTGCGCATGCTCTGTCTTGACGTAAGTGCGCGGTGACGTCATCGTTTGCGCACCTAAAAACATGGCGGCTTCCTACCAGATCTGGTCTGTGACAGAGATGTTTTAAACAACTTGTTACTTGTTTCTATCAAGTTGTTGCTTTAATAAAAGTGTAAGTGTAGATCACGTTGCATGTAAACCATTGACCAGAGCTCTTCAAGAGGCAGCAACCTAAGCAGAAAAGCTCAGACTTCCTGGTTCCATGCTATTCATTCAAGGTATAAAAAAAAACCAACAACAAAAAAACAACAATTTTAAGACAAAATAAAGAGCAAGATCTGCTCCATGATTATGATCAAGATCCAGTTTAATCTTATTTGACAATACAGGCTTCTCTCAATGTGCTATCAATCAATATTGAACCTACTAATATTCTAACCCCTCTGAATATTGGATTTTATGAGGTATTCTTTGACACGGTTTTGTGGATGACTCACGAATATGAGAGAAGATAGGACGAGGAACGATTGGCAAAGCATATCTTTAAATATTGTCATTTCAAATAAAGTTCAAGTTCTCGATTGTTCATTTTAGATATGGATTTCATTTGGATGTTGAATAGCTACTGATTCGTTGTTACTCTTTTCTGGCCAGACTTGTAATAATTGCCTGCCCGAGCACTCATCCAGCTGTGTCTTAGCACTGCAATTACTCTCACTCTATTTAGTTCCCTTGTTTTGGGTCAGTGTTTGTGGGATCACCAAACTGTATACTCTTGACTCCTGGTCTGTGCTACTTTCTTTGCTTTTCCTGTTAATTCTCTTCTTGCCTGTCTGCATAAGAGTCCATATGGCACAACTGTGACATAGAATCCAAAAACTGCATTACTTATAAGGTGGAACATATTTTATTGATTTTTGTATTGCGATTAGTGAAACGAGAGCTACCGTTTTCACTTTAGTTAGTACAATGGTTACATTTCCATGCTTATATTCTGACATTCCCCCGATTGAGGCAATAATCATCGAATAGAGCAACAACTGGTTAATGAAACATTATGATCTGTGACAGAATATTGTTGACATGCATACACCCTTTATGCATTCTTATATCCATTCCAAGACCCAGACGATGACTCCAAAAAGGAAAATACACTTCTAGGCTGTGACGTACAAATACAATGTGAGAGTGGCTCTACACGTGGACTAGTGCTTCATTCCAGACTGATAGGAAAACATCGCACTTGGAACTCGTGATGAATGTCCTTAAAGTGTTCTAGTCTAAACTTAAGAAACATGACTGGCGTCCTCGATTGCTTTAAAAAAATGAAATAAAATTCCCCCCACATTACACGTGCGTTAAAGTTGATTATGCTTAAAACTAATACATTTGCTAACAATAAGCTGGTTCTTTTTTTTTTGCAGCCAGATGAATCTTTCTCCATTTTACCATATATAATTATGTCGAAAAGATAGAAAGAAAGAAGACACAGTAACATACTGTATCTTCACACCAGTTACCATACCAAAGAGTTTGAGATAAATGGTTATATCTAGTATAACAAACGTAAATGAATACATATATCCAATTTATAAATATTTGTGAAATTGAGCATTTCCCGGCATCACGGCGCAGTAGTGGTTAGCTTCTCTACCTCACAGTCAAGAGGAGACTCTCACCCTGGGCCTTCCTATGTGGACTTTGCATCTTCTTCATCTTCCAAAGACAGCTTTGGTTGCATGTTTTGGCAGCTGGGATAGGCTTCAGCTCACCCGCAACCTTTATGAAGGCAAGTGCCATAGCAAATGGATGACTGGATACTCTATAATTAACTCATACAATCACCATCATTGAAGTAGTCTTATTTATATCAACATGGTACCCTCAAATCAGTATTCGTACAAAGGGGACCATTGAATAGTGATTCGTCAGCAGGCTGGAGTGTTCTGCTCCTTATCGGTTTCTTTCTTAGAATTGAAACGCTTTTAATGACTTCGGAATGAACTTCATCCATTTAATTTCTTTTTAAACCGAGGCTTTGGAGAATCAGGGAAAAAAAAGATTGTTCTGTGCACTGAGGGGTATCCAGCAGAAATGAACCAATGGTCAGGAACTTTTGATAAAGTTCTTACATACTCTAAAAGGAGCATAAGTCAATAGGAAATACAACAATTCCAAAATATTATTTCACTACAGTCAACCAAACAACTTAGAAGAAAACAAAAGCAAATAAATACCAGGTTCAAGAAGCTCAGTTACATTAACTACAGTTTTACATGACATTCATCATCTGCTAACTCATACTCAGGCTGCCTTGAAAAATTGGATGGCCAGTAGTTTCTCGAATAAGGACCTCAGAATCATATAATGACAACCAATGGGAGTCAGACAGCCAGTGAGCTCTAAACCACAACCTAAATCCACCATCTGGCATATGTCTGTCGTATGGAAGTGTTGACACAAGCATGATGATGAAAGAGGGATTTCTCTATCTTCACTCATTAAAGGGTAATTGAAGGTTTCAGTGCCATCATTTCTTTTGTTGTTGTTGTTGGAAATACAGAGTAAAATATTTAGAATTTAAGAATCACCTTGAAATCTTCAATTAAATGTTAGATTCAGTTTTGCTTTTGATGGCAGGTAGGGCATTTGAGGCCGATAGAAATGGAAAACAAAGGGGGGGGGGGCGATAAAAATAATATAATATAATACAATTTAACGTTCAAAGACATGGTGTCATCTGGACTGAAGTTGGAGGATACAGATGTAAAAAAGGGTTTGAACCTCGCGTTCCATCCTTGCAGTTCGACAGTTTGAACGTCCACTCTTCTCAGCAAATTTTGATCCATTCATCCAAAAGAACATAATGAAGAGTTCATACTACTTTTGAGAGAGTTTTCTTTTTTTAAGACATTTACTGGAGAAATAACCCAAAGTCATTGACCTTCAATCAGATAAGTGATTGGAGAAAGAATACTAACGGGATCATTTTATACACACCTGGGTATGTAGTCTAAACTAAAGTTAAACGAATTAGTGATGGATATAAACATAATTGTCTAATTGTGATGTTGCATTAACATGTCATCATATTCCCAAATAATACATTTTCCTTCAACGCTCGCAATGAGCGGTGACACGTCTCTTGAAATTTTTATATTTACCAAAATATCGCCTTTATAACAAGCTGAAGCAGGCACTTTTTCTGTGCGTGTGTCTATCTCACAGCACTTTAGATAAAACACCTCAGCGTGAGTGACAAATTGAATTCCATCATCTTCTTTTCTAGGTCATCAGCATCCACAATTGTGCGGGACATCACTTATCTACATGTAACTGTTGAGCAGCTTTGTTTGCAAGACAACTCTCTGCCTCTCAGTTGCATGACAGACATTATTTGCAAATACAACAATATATATACATATTTTTGTCAATGGAGAGTTGACGCCACAAATAATCTACCTTGATGGATTTAATTTAGACCAGGTTTTCTACCAATTCATCCATGCATACAAAGTGGAGCAAAAATAAATCTAACTAAACTAATAATTGAATTAAACAATAAAAAAGTAGGACAGGAGTCAGCTCAAGTTTTCAGCTTTGTTGCAGACAGCACTATTCCCTTCCCATGCTGGCAAACTGAACTGGATCAATACAAGGTTAGGGTTTAATCCCTGGAACACCCTTCAATCAATAAAGGAAGTCACCCATTTGAGTGCCTTTTCTCAACACGGAAGCATCATTTCTAGTAACAAATGCTGGACAAGCATCCTCTTGTCCTCTATCTTCTGCTTTCCTTTAACTCTGATAATCCAAGTGTCCACAAACCGAGCATCACGCCCTGTCTGGCAGCTTCTATCTATTGTCCTGAGCACTTAAATTAGGCAAAAAGCACAGGTTTAACCTCACCTTGAAATATAGGAGTAGAGTTCAAGCATTGTTTGTGTGTGTGTGTGTGTGTGCATGCGTAAATGTCTGAGTGCGTGTTCTCGGGATTCACTCGACTAGTCAACGTGCCAACTTTACCACGCCGCAATGACGGTTATAACTTGTGGTCGATTAATCGCTAATCACGTGTTTTGGCAACAACATGAACGTCTCGCTGAAATCAACAGGTGGTGGTTTCGCACAGCGAATTAGCAACGGCATCTGCGGAAATTCATAAAATGAGACCGATAGCATGGTCACTTGCAAAATCAAGCAAGTCTATTCTGAAATATAATAAAAGCACAAGTGCTACACGTGGCCATCTGAAATGGAACCCACTACCGAAGCCTTAAATCCACACGCCCTCCTGTAACAATGAAGAGACAGACAATATACTGTAGCATCTGCTTTGAAAATAAAACGAAGACAAGCGTCGGTCAATCTATAACATCTTTATTGTAAAAACTAACGGTTAATGTCGCCAAAGAATTTATCCAACTAGGATTTCTCTCACCTGTCGACCTTCCTCCCGTAAAAGACACATGCTGGCAATCCTCTTCCTCCTTCCACTGGCACCACCCCTTTGACTCACTCATCCAATCACAACTCACGGACACCTTCAGCGTCTCACGCACAATTGGATCTTTTGAACTCTTGCAACAATATATGACGTTGACATAAGAAATCAAAGTCGACTCGACGATCATCACCTTAGCATCAACTACAAAAAAGTCTAGTCTTTTAAAAGACTACAAAAAAAGTCATTCAACTCGAATGTGTAGGAGAACAATTTTGCCTGTAAAAGCTAAAAAGGTGAATAATTTACCTTTATGGAATGCCAGTGTTTAAAACCTCCAGCACGGCCGCTGCACAAATAGCCGGTGAGAGACGACTACATCCTTGACACGCACCCTCTGCTCTCACACTGTCTCTCTCTCATCTTATCCAACCACCATTCCTAGACTGATAATGTCACTAACATATATTTTAGCACACAAATAAGCACAACATTATATATTAATTGGCTCCTTGTTTTGAATCTGGAGATAGCGCAGTGTGAGATAGAAACTCCGTTATTAGTACTGCTGGCAGTGTTGATGGTCTGGAAAGGTCAATGAACAAAGTCAGCACAATATTCTGACATTTGCAACTGAGAGAATGGCAAAGATAATCATTAGGTTTGCATTCAATGAATGTACAGGTGTACATTCAGTAGTGTGACGCAGTCTAAAAATTGAATCATCACCGTAATTGTGGTCATAACTGGTCACATATGGACTCAAAATAAATTGAAATTTACCAAGAATGGATTTTGTTTTGGTGAACTTGTAGCCCTGATTTAACGTCGCTATCAATCTGTTGTTTTAATTTGCCCTTATGTTTGATCTTTATACAGTATAATGTACAACACTTTGTGTGCAGCTGTGGCTGTTTTAAAGTGTTCAATAAATAAAGTTGAGTTGAGTTGGTTGGTTATGAACGCTCAGAAATGTCTTTCTGCATCCATCTGTCCAGTTTCAACACTGTTGATCTTACTTAGAGTCACAGGAAAGCTGGAGCCTATTCGAGCTCACATACTTTGTTTTGCTTTTTGCACGCAAGCAAAATTAAATACAAACAGGAGTTGTTGTTTCTTTGCATTTTTGGAAAGTTCACAGCAATGTTCGCACAGAGTTGAAAAACACTGTAATTTGTACAAAGGACATCTGCCAGGTTCACGTGGTGCCAGTCAGTCACAGGGCAGTTGTGCACAGCATATTGAGTGGGAAGTGATCCCACACAACCACTACACTACAATCTACTCTGAGAGCTAATTATCGGATCTAAAGAAATTTTGACATTTTACATAGCTCAAAAAGTGGCAGTTCTGCAGCTATAGTTTCACTTAGACTATTGTAGACCTAAATGAAAAAAGATTGTTTTTCCACGAGAATGTTCTGGTTTCTCCCAAAAGAAAAAGCAAGAGGATTTCTATCGTCCTAAATCCATCATCTATTCAAATTATTCTGTGAAGCATTGTTTAAAAACTGGAGCGTACCCGAGGTGACGTAAGGCAGATCATCAGTGAATCACAGAGCTGACACGGAGAGGCAAACAACCATTCCCACTTACTTTCATATCTCAGGCCAAAGAAGAGTATATATATATTTTAGTACAGCTGTTCATTGCGTATCACATTTTCTCTCTTGGTTACATTCCTCTTTTGTTCTTTATTTTTGTCCATCATCAATTAGCTGATCTTCCTCTGACACGTCGTCACATTCTGGGACCACTCGCTATAAATACACGGCTCTCTGTACTTTCAAGCTGCTTTCTTAGAGGCGCATTCGGAGTCCAGGTGTCTGTGCAGCTACTGACCCATGTTATCAGCCTGCTTCAGCAACCCGGCTTCCTCAAAATGAATCCTGACGCCGTCACGCCACCCCCTCGTTCACAGTGATGGCTCCCTCGCAGTGCAACAATTCCCTCCGGGTCCTCCATAGTCAGGACTCAGATACGCTCACCAGCATATCCAAGTCCCACAAGACGTTGCTTTCAATTGAAAAAGGGACGGCGTGACCAGGATTATAGCCAGTTGTGCATTAATTATATATATATATATATATATATTTGTTTTTTTAAATAAAGGGAGGTGGGGGTTGTGAGGCCAGGCGGAACAGCCACACACAACAAATCCGATTATCCAGGAAATGCTCGTTTCTTTTTCAGGCACTCCGTCCCTCTCATTTGTCCCTTTGTGGAATAATTTCAGAGACATTTGCTTTTGTCTATTTGTGCTTCAAATCTGTTTTGCTGTAGTTCTCACATTTTGCCATAACTTCTCAACACGGTTCTCGGTACTCGACCTAACCTGCCCTCTGATGATTAATTTCCTGAAACACAACCAATTAGCATTCCGGTAAAGGCAGATGAGAGATGTCCTTTCACCTCCAGCAGCCTCAGCATCGTCTGTGTTTTTCCTGGGAGACTTATCTTGTTCTTATCTGACATGTTCAAACCAATGAAGCTCATCATTTTGCAGCTTTTGTGTTTGTGTTGGCTCTGCGCCAATTATACATTTTCAGAGAGACTCCTTTTCATGTCTTTGATGAAACATTTATTGTGTGAGCAAGTGTCCAGTGAGAATGGTCAGGTTAACATAATACTGCAATGTGGGTGTTTTCTTTTTTTTTTTTTTTTTAACTTTTAATGGGATGGACTTGGTCAAACATGTTAAAATAGTTTAGAATTTGTTGAAGTAAAATTTCCAATCCTATTTAATTGTATTTGTCTAATTCAATTATGACTGTTTCTGGAGTACAGACACATTTTTAATATTCTGCTGCCACATTTTCGCCTTTTTCAAATGAAGCCAGTCTCACCACATTTACTTTATAATTAATCAATGCAATTCAGCAATTCTCTGAAGATGTCCATCCCTGCCTGCTAATCAAATGAGACTCTAACTCAAGTCAATGTAAAAATAAAGAGAGACAACAGGAATCTTAATATCTGTACTGTTTTGGCCACTTGGGACCATACTTTACTAAATAAACGTCTTGCAGTGCTGTATTGAAGAACACTTGAAAGTAGCGACTGTAACAAACTTGTGGCATGATTATGTAATTATATTTAATCAAGCAAAGTCACTTTTCTGAGCAATCATGCATCATTTTTTGCAATCATTGTAATCGCTTTCTGTTGCCCTTTAGGAAGACGGCATGTTGTACAGACCCTTGTCTGGTTTTCTCTGAAATTTGAGGTAAAAGAGATGTACAATTTAGCTTGGAGGAGACAAAATTACGAGCAGTACATCTGAAAAGCATGAGTTGTGATATTATTTGGCCATATAGTGGTACCAGGCTGGAGGCTATGAGGTCAAGACTAAGTAAAAAATTTGCTCGTGCTGTTATCAATGTTTTGACCCCATGGGCTTGCCTATCTGGCCATACCACTGCAAAGGAGGCAATCAAAATGAACCAAAGTACTTCCATGCCACAAGGATAAACAAGTAGCTGATTGAGTTCACAACCCTTGCTTCGAGAGCAGTCGCCTAGTATGTGTGCCTGTTTGCTGGCAGTGTAGAGGTACGCCTCTCCTTCTGATACAACCGGGAAAAAAAAAAAGTTGTCCAAAATTGTAGTTTCTAAAGAAGATTTGGTGAATGTTCAATAATTGAGGCTGAAATTAGTCACTTGGGGGTCAAGATTTTGCAATGACCTGCTATTACAACACCAGACCAAGTGAGCTCTTGAATTGCAACTTGAATTGGCTCAAGCAAACTGTCACTAACTTTTAAAACTTTCACGGCTTTCAAAACGAGAGACATTTCCTAGCAGGTACCCTGCGACACAGTGAGATGGTCAAACAGCAGTCTGCAATAAAGAGTGTAAGCATAAGCTTTACATATAAATGCATGCGATGGGGAAGATATTGTGATTGAGATGCAACGGGACTACTGGACTGAAATAAAAACTTGGTTGCTAAAAAAATTATAATCTAACTTTCGGTCCTCCTGTATATGCTTTGCCATAGACAACTTTGTGAGGATATGTTCTGGCCCACCCCCCCAAAAAACCCAAAACCCAACATATGGGCCTAGACGGAACGCCATGCATTTATTTTCGATACAACATTTCCTGTTGTAGGTTACAGGAGTCCCTGATACGTTTTCATTGTCAAAATCAGGCACTACGAAATTAGTACTTGCTGGTCAGTTGAGGTTCCAAGTTGGCTGTCCTGATACTGTGAGTGTGATGTAAACCCACTGGGTTTTCACAAGCTTAACAAGGCCAGAAATGAATAATTAATATCATTCAAAGTTGAAAGTAATACTTGGTCTTATGCTGCAGTGAGTCACTTGTGAAGTCAGGCAAGGTTGGGGTTGTTTTTTATTGGTTAGAACACAATTGTGACATTGTGTGTCTTCAACTTCTAAATCGCGATTTAATTTTTTTTTAACACATAGGGCCTTATTTTTTAAGATCCCAAATTGCAGGCATAAATTTGCGTGTTCGCAATATAGCATATTCAAGCATAATCAGGTTTGTGCCTAATTTTGCATGCTCAAACCATTAGTAAATCAGGCCCATAGTTGTTTGTTAGCATACATATCTCTCTTTGACGTATTTCATGCTTTAAATTAGTGACATCAGATCAGTTTCCTCTTTTGTCATGGAAAGTTGACCAACCCATAATGAGGTGGGTAGGGCTAAGTACAGCGGAGGCAAACCGATTAATGTCGTGGGAAAGGGGCTGCAAAACAGAAAACCATTCACAGTCACGTCAACAGTTCTAGGCAAGATTGTTTGTAAAAGACTTAACGTACAGTACATGTTTTTACCTGAAGAAAATCCACACAAGAACAGGGAGAACATACAAACTTAAAAATGTTAAACCAGCAAAAGATTCCTATTCATATTGCTACCCAAACTTTAAATTGATGTAATGCAGCAGTGCTAACCAATACCAAGAATGAAGATTATTCTTGCATTTTTAATCAAATGAGATGTTTGCTTGTGTAATTAATATGGCTCAGACGCACCTCTGTGACATTTTGGGTTTATTTACTTTGTTGTCAGAAGATAAGTGTACCTACAGGGCCAAGCTTATTGAAGGCTGAGTGGAACAGCAGACTAAAGCATCTAAAACACCAAGGGAAATAAAAGTCTAGGTGACTGGGATCTTGGGGCTTTCAGGAGCATGGCCAGGAAGGTTAGTGAAAGAGTGAAGCCAGGCCTGAAAGGAAGCTATCGGGACTGAATGGGAAACAAGGGCATGAGGCGTTAATAGAATCTGTTTCCTCTTGATGAGCTTCCAGAGCATACAAAAGAAAAAGAGACTATACTCGTGTCTTTGACATCACTGTCAAAATCTGACATGAATTGTGCTGTTTCAAGCCTGATTCTGAGCCGAACTCTGCAAGCACGACCCTACCAGGAATAAAAATCAAACCAAACTCGCTTGCAGGTCAAATATACTGTACATACGTATATTCCAACTATAGGCAGAGATGGGTAGGGTAGCAAAAAATCTATTGCACTTAAATAAAAGTACAGTTACTTTATAAGTACTGAATAACTTCTGATTTATGTTTTTAATCAGCATGAATGTCAAATTGAACACTTTAACCTCAACAATAATTAATTACATTTTTTGAAATGATATAAATTAAGGTAAATTCAGCCAAAAGACAATCTTAAATTCATTTGCTTTGTTTACACTTGTGAAACTGCAAAGTAGGCTTACCAGGCTAGGATTACATAGGAACAACAGGAACAAGGCAGCTCATCGTAGCTTTTATTTTTCATAGTGTGCAAGGTAAATATTCAGTTAATGTGAGGCCAGAGGTGCGGTGCCTCTTCTGACTGCAAGTCAGCCTTTTTGTCTGCCATTATTTCAGCTATGCGTCATGTAAATTGGTCAATTTGAATACTTGTTATTTTGGGGGCGGGGGGTGACGGACCTTGTGTGCAGTCACGTGACTTTCTGTCTCTGTATGATTGGTCAAGTGGAATCGAACATTGTGAGTGGTTACTTTTGATCAGTGGATCATTCATTGGACACAAGTCGCTCTGACGAACCAAAATAGATTACGCAAGTAATAATAAATACATGTAGATAAAAATACAAAAAGTTCCAAACAAAATGTACACTACCTCAATATAGCATAACAAAAGTAGTGTTGTTTCTTAACAAAAATACTCAAGTAAAAGGTTTGCATTAAAACTACAACTTTTCCGAAAGATTAACAGAGTAAATGTGTCCAGTTACTAACCCACCTCTGACTTTAGGTGGGGACAGAAAGAAAAAAAGGCTTTACTTCTGATTCTTTTTTTTTTTGTCCTGTTCAGCTGTTAGGTCAAGGAGAATGGAGGATCTGTATCCCCTTTATGCCGGAACAGTTTTACTGTGTCACAGTGGAGTTTTTAAGCTGCCGCTGTGGTTTCTTAGTATTATAATTGATGTTTATTGTGAGGATAAAGCGGTATAGAAAATGGATGGAAGAGAATCAGAGTTGATCAGTCGAACAGAACAAAGTTTCTAGAGGGGAGAGAGAAACGAAGACAAAGCACTAATTGTAAACAGGATGAGAAAAGTAAATCATTACATATCTACAACAATGAAACATTAGATATGAGTGTTGTATGGTGCTGTAGTGCGACACCCTGTGAGGGAAGGACAGGACAAGATGGAACAGGACAAGGACAGGAGAAGAAGCAAGCAGGACAAGGGTCATGAACCCGGCTCTACAATTGGAGTGTGGTGGGATTGACTATTTAAATTCTAAAAGTCTGTAGGGCGAGAGTGTGAGTGAGGGGATACCCAAGCAATTAGCATATTCATGAGTTATTTGTCGCAATGAGTGAGTGGCCCCATACCCAGCGAGAGAGTCCCAGGCGTGTGTGCCTGTGGACACATGCAAGTGACGTCCCACACCGAGGGACCCAGGGCGGTCCGCCAGTCCCACCGAGGTGCCCCGACAACCGGCCACCAGGAGGAGGCCGCAGGGACCCAATGTCACCACCCCAGCCAAATACCCCACCCACACACACACACACACCCACCGCCCCATGTGCCCCGCCAGCCCCACTGTACTTCTGATTGAAATAAGTGCATTATAAATATTATATTAGTATGAAACAACACCCTGTAAAATTTCAGTTTCCAGCTGAATAGTAACAGATGAAGAAGAAGAAGAATCACCTTTTATTGTCATGAACATGCACGCACGCACACAAAATTTGTTCTCTGCATTTAACCCATCACAATGAACACATACACGTTAGTGGAATACACTGGAGCAGGGGGCAGCTGAAGCGCCCGAGAAGCATTTCGGGGTGTCAGTGTCTTGCTCAAAGACACCACAGCCGTGAGTCCGGGGGATGTTGGCAGATGGTCCAGGCGGGGTCTTGAAACTAAGTCCCCCCACGGTGGCAGTCGATGATCTTAACCATTGGGGCACGGCTGCCCCCATGAATGTGTCCTGTGGTAGCAAAGGCTTTGCTTTGTCTCAATGTGTGCTTATAGGCTACTATGATTATGACTCCAATACGTTTTGCCTCGACATCCACACAAATGTGTATCTTATTGCAGTTTTTGCACATTTTCCTGATCGCAATCCTCAATGCATCACATCTAAGGAATCTTTAGATTGTTGTTGTGTGAGCTGACCATTTTCTCTTTGTTGTGACATCAGATGTTTATCTATCTATGTGATTTGTGTCTTCCCAACCTTCAGACCCCATCTCTTTGCTGACTCCAGTGCCCAACTCTACAGGAGCATCAGTGGGTGGCTACTCAACCGAGCCGACGCCAGGGGCTTAATAGTACTAGATGCAGCTGGAGGTGTGACACTATCCGAGTCCTCGACACATTGATTCACACAGTATCAAGCCACTGCATGGTGCTTGAGGCAGAGGACTTGATACATCTGATTTACCCCGCCTGTCAGACTTAACGTCTTTGGAGGCCTCCTCTGCCTTGCTAGTGAAGCTAAAGGCGGACTGATCTCTGACTGAATCAACAACATTGCCCAAAGGGATGACTGACAATCATCTTGATCAGGTACAATGTCTATTTGCAAATCTTTGGAAATTTTGCAGTGTGTATAAAAAGTGTTTCTAAGGCTGCATTTACACTGTCAGTCTTAATGATCAGTTCTGATTATTGCCTTCCAACATTATTTATTTCATGACAATTTACAGATTGTGTAAGCGTTTTACGTGACCCATATCCAATATTACTGTGCTTACATTTACTGAACACTGAGCACACCGATACACAACCATAAGTAACACTGGGTAGGGATAACAGTTTGTTCACCAGACAGGTTAACCAATACCTGTTTTCCCTTTTTAATGAACTATGCTCCTCCAGATTTGTTGGACGTGTGTGTATACAGCACACTAACAGATAAATATATATATATTTTTTTTATCTACATAAGAGCAATACCTGATTCAGTATTGCAGGCATTCAAATATTTTTTGGTCATATATCCAAACTAAACAACTAGGGGGTGAGGGGGGGGGGGGGAATCATTTACAATGTGTAGTCATTCACCCGTTAGGCCACGTTTTGGTGCTTCTGCCAGCCAGTGCACGGTTATGCCGAATACAGTAAAAATTGTTTACCGACATCAAAACTGTGTTGAAGGTATAGTTTCAAAAGTGTTGTTGTTTTTTCTGCCGATTATAATCGCTTGTCAGACTTTAAAGAGCTGTTGATTTCTTTTTGTTCAATAACAACTTCATCTGTCTCATTTTGCTATCTCTTGGCTAGAGACAACAAAATAACAATAATACTAAAAAAAGGAAGCAGATCAGGATAGTTTGGGAGGAAAGATCATAGCTTCCAAAAGCACAATCCCAGCATATCAGTCTGAAATCTGACATTGTCTTTGAAGCAAACATCATCAAAATAGTTCAAACAGAGACAAGTGATGCTTTAATCCAGGCACGGCAACCATTTGGACAAAAATGCAGTAAATTGGTTTGAGTTAAATCACTCAGTGAATGAACCGAACAGTGAATGGCTGCCAAAAAAAATTAAATCTTATTTTGCTTGTACTGCAGCAGTCCAATTTTCTGCTATTTCTGCTATGAATTGGTGACTTCCAGCAAGCATGGCACAGAACAGCATTTCCAGTGTAATTTCATGTGAAGTGGCAAAATAACAAGTGTATGCTACACAACCTCCAGTGTTTTACGTTATTTGTAGGATGTCAAGCTCATTCAATCAAACTGTAAAGGAACGATATCAGCTAAATGTTGTCTTAATTGTGGATAAATGGCCGAGGACGATATCTCCACTAAAAAGACAGACCAAAAAGATTTATTGTCACATCAGATAGATGTGTCCTTTTGGATAACTTAAAGCAGTTGGTGATTGCTCACAGTCCTTTCTTATCAAATTAGCCTTTCCCACTCATTTTAATCGATGGAATTAAACATCCATTACTGAGACCACCTGTGAGGGAGAATTTGGTTGAGCATTGCTCATCTGTCCCCTTATGCTAGAGCCAAGATGTGTACGCCAAATCCAGCGAGTGAGCCGCAAACAAGCACCGCAGGAGACAGGCGGGCAGATTGCATTCCATCAGATCATGGACTATCTAGCAGGAGGCACTGCAGCAACTGAGGCACGTTGCTCTATGCCAGATTTTCTGGAGATACTGAGTGCTTGGCAAGATTCCATTGACCCAGATATTTAGCAGTTTAAGAGCTTTTCTTTTCACAGATTTTTATGATAGCCTGTATTCCGCCTTGATACTGACAGGCAGGCAGACGGCTGCAGCCCAAGCTTGAACTGCATAAATGCTCCAAATTCCGAGGCTTAAAGAAAAGCAACATTTTGATCGAGCCTATAAACCATGTCTCTGTGGTTATCTCATACATCTGTCCAAATATAGAGAAATAGCTACCGGGTCAAGAATTGCTGATTTTTTTATACAGGTCAAGTCATAAGAACGTGCAGCTTATCAAAGAAACACCCAAACTTCATGGGTGAGAGGTATATTATTGTACTGGTGTACCATATTGTTGCAAAGGTGGTGCGGAGCCAGACAACTCATTTATGTAAACAAAACATATTCCCTCACTACCGGCACAACAAATACCATAAAAGACATATAGTCAAAAGAAAAGAAAAGATAAATACTCAACCTCTATACAATAGATTGAAACTGATGAATTCCTTAATTTTTAACTCTTGGTAGAATCCAAAAAACAGTATAAATGCAAATATCCTCATCCTTTTTTTACATCCATTTTGAAGGCATACAAAGCCAACGATACCGCTGACGGCACACTGTCTTATCAAATTCAAAGGAAAATGAACATTCTGTCAAGTTGGCATCTGGAAACACATCTGGGCAACAAGCCATCTGTACTCTCGCAGACTTCTCATTAAACACGACTTTAACAACCATCAAGTTTCACTTACCTGAGTCAATTAAGCGCATATTCATTTAGTTTTTTGGTTTTGTTTTCTTCAGACATGCCATATGTAACTTTTCAAATCAGGACCGGATGCCTATCAGAACTAATTGTGGCACACTTATCAGCTATTTAATTAAGTATGGCTGGCGTCGAGCAATATCCTCGCAACTCCAAAACCATAACTTTTTAGAAAAACGAAAATAAACGACGTTTGTTCAGCCATTAACATTGCATCGTCAAAGAGAGCGAGCCATTTTCAACACTTCAGATTGGTCAAGAATTACTAAAAATAACAGAGTCATGTGGGGACTGACCAATAGTACCAATTTGTGAAGAAAATGTGAAATAGACCAAATATGGACATAAAAGGATTCCGCTTGACAGTGACGTTATACTTGCATAGTGTAATTAGTGTTTATGTAGTATTTATTTCTATCTATCGACCGACCGACCTACACTATATTGACAAATGTATTCCCTACCTGTGTTGACTCACCTATGAACCGAAGTGACACCCTATTCCTAATCCATAGGGTTCAATATGATGTCGGTCCGGCCTTTGCAGCCACAACAGGTTAAACTCTTCTGGGAACAGTGTCCACAAGGTTTAGAAGTGTGTTTATAGGAATTTTTTACCATTCTTCCAGAGGCGCATTTGTGAGGTCACACACTGATGTTGGACGAGAAGGCCTGGTTCTTAGTCTCCGCTCTAATTAATCCCAAAGGTGTTCTATGGAGTTGAGGTCAGGACTCTGTGCAGGCCAGTCAAGTTCATCCACACCAGACTCTGTCATCCATGTCTTTATGGCGCTTGCTTTGTACACTGGTGCACTGTCATGTTGAAAGACGAAGGGGCCAGCTCCAAACTGTTCCCAGAAAGTAACCGCCAAACCCAGTCTCGTCCATCAGATTGCCAGATGGAGAAGCGTGATTCGTCACTCCAGAGAATGAGACTGCTCTGGAGTCCAGTGGCGGCGTGCTTTACACCACTGCATCTGACGCTTTGCATTGCACTTGGGGAGGTATGGCTTGAATGCAGCTGCTCGGCCATGGAAACCCATTCCATGAAGCTCTCTGCGCACTGTTCTTGAACTAATCTGATGGCCAAATGAAGTTTGGAGGTCTGTAGGGATTGACTCGGCACGTAGTTGGCGACCTCTTCGCACTCTGCGCCTCGGCATTCGCTGACCCCGCTCCGTCAATTTACATGGTCTACCACTATGCGGATGAGTTACTGTCGTTCCCAAATGCTTCCACAATCTCATAATACAGCTGACAGTCGACTGTGGAATATTTAGGAGCGAGGAAATTTCACGACTGGACTTGTTGCACAGGTGGCATCCACCTTCTACGCTGGAATACACTGAGCATTTTACAAATGTTTGTAAAAACAGTCTCCATGCCTAGGTGCTTGATTTTATACACCTGTGGCCATGGAAGCGATTGGCACACCTGATTCCAATAATTTGGATGAGTAAACAAATACTTTTGGCAATATAGTGTATCTATCTATCTATCTATCTACCGATCTACCTATCTACCTACCGACACACCCATCCATCCATTGTACATCTGGGAATGGTGGGGCACTTGACTCAACTATTCATATCTTCCCCTTACCTGATGCATGCAACATTGCTCTAAAGTTCCATACATTTTGTGGAAATCATGTCGTGTTGGTGTCATCCTACTAATTAACAAACCAACCAACCAACCAACCAACCAACCAACCTACCAACTCATACAAGTCCCAACACACAAGTGTATGTATTAAAAAATAATAATGTTATTCTGGGTCATACGGATTAAATTGTGTTGTCATTACTAGCTGTGGAACACAATTGAAGGCCAGTGAATCCAGGACTAATCCCCCTAACACTATTAGGACAGGAACCCATGTAGTAGCCGAGAGCAATAAATAAGCTGCAATAAAAAGGCACACATCCCTTCTATTACACCATGATTTAAGTCTCTTCAACACCTTTCCACTTGTACATTGGGAGGCCTTGACTAATTATTTATGGTCGTTTTTAACAAAGGAAGGGCAGGCAATATGTCAAACCAGTGTGTTGTGATTCATGAATCAAGGATGTAAGTGTTGGAAGATGAGGGAGACTGGGCCCTTTTTAAGACGCTTCACAATGTGTATCTCCTTCTGTCGCACCTTCTTCACTTTGAAGTGAGTTACTGATGACTTTTCTGTCTTTCCCCCAGGACTAAGAGAGGAAGCAATGGGCTGGACTATGACTTTAAAGGATGACTTTGGGGTCATTGCCTGGGCACATGGAAGTGGGAGCTACGTCCGTTTCTTCGTCCTCTTGTCGTTCTTGTTCATCCAAGTTCAATCAGATATTGTGTTTCATATGGATCATCAGTTCACATGGAAAACAGGTAAAGAATTTACTTTTTTTTGCGTTTGTTATTGACCATTTAAACCAACTGCTTATCTAAATGAAACCCCTTTGATTTGTGGTGAGACTCTCCAAATGTTGTGCACTCCTATTTCAATGGCAGAATTATTTTTGTATTTGTGCCACAGTGGAGGTATTTGTGGATGTAGCTCAGGTGATATTCATCATAATTGCTTATCATCCCACAGCCGGCACAGCTTCAACATCTGTTTTAGTGGTTACATGCTGGGCTTGGACTGTTACACTAATGCACATTGAAGAGACAACATTTGGAAAGTGAGCACCTCCTCCAAGGGAGCTCAATTTTTCTACACAATACCCGAATGACATTACAATGATGAGTAGTCCCTTATGTTATGTTTTAAACCTAGTAGCATTTTTAAGATACAGTAGTGTGTTGCCACAAATTTGATTAGAACATTAATGAATTACATGTGGCTGAACTGCCTTCCATGTAGCTGGGTCCTGCAGTTGGTGTACTTTAATGTATTAATAACACAAAAAAAACATTTAAAAAAACATTTAATCACACGTTTCTTGTGTGTCTCTATTGTCTGTGTCTCCGAGATGAAGGCATAGTTAAGAATGTATTTTGTATTTTGTGTTTTCTTTTCAGCGATAGTATTCTTTGTCCACTGACGGAATAAATGCCTTTTTTTTCTGCTTGATTTGTTTTGACGACCGGCAACCGTTTGAAAGCTACCAGCGCCTACAGAACGTATTTGAAACAGCAACAGAGTTGTTGAATGTTCATGTCTATTTGATGAGCAAAATGTATTGGAATTGGAAAACAAGCTTACTGTTTTATTTAATTAAAATGTAACTATTTGTGATGAACGAAAAAGACAACTAGTTTTATAATTTAAAAACTTTTTATTATTTTTTTAATTCAGCTTCAACTCCTAAAAGAATACTTTATTGTCAACGTTTATAGATTTTAATATCATATTTTGGAGTGAATCTCTTCTCAAGCACAGTAATGAATGCTATTGTGACTCTCTGTGCCTTCAAAAAACAACTTTGAGCATATCTCACAAGTCATCCTTTGTTCGCTTCACAAATTCAATTGAAAATACCGTTACAAAGCAGCTTGCGGAAGAAAACGTGGCGTTCCCACACAGACGCCCCCCCTTGCTGGGCGATGAAGTGCACTCACGTTGCACTCTGTGTCTGGGTAATGACACTGCTTAAGTGATAAAGAGGCTGATTAATTTAACTGGAAAGAACACATGTTCAAAAGGGATGGCATCAAGAAACATCACGGGTGAGGTCTGTGCGAGTCACCGTTGGCTTGTGTCTTGTTGTTTGAGATGCTGTAAAGACAATTTCACTCTATACCTCAGAATGTTTCACCTTAGATCTTTGGCTCCAAGGGGAAGTAAAGGACATCGTTTTTAAAAACCTAGCCAGTTAAAGGTCAGTCAATTGTTGAAGCATTATGTATTTTTCAGTTGAAGTTTGTGATTTCGTAGGATGACAATCACAGCAGCATGGGCTTATATGTGCTATGTCTTTTCATCACTTTCATGCAGGAAATTAATTAATTTACCTGACCCAATAAATAAAACAGATATTTTTTTTTTTCAGTACTGGATGGCTTATGTTTTTCCTTGAACAATTTGAGGCATTTGCAACAAATGAATAAAGTTTGTAACAGCTAGTTAGTAAGGTCTTTGGATAAAATTTATTTTCATTTGAAGGTCATGTCATGATTTGGGCAACAAGGGTGGATACACGTTCATAGCCTTAGGAAAAACAGTGTGAGCCAGTTGCACTTCAGTGAAAAATGAATTGCGGTGTTTTTACCTTGTGGTATTATTTAGAGTAGCTCACCACAGTAAGGTTTGAAACATGAAACCCACCACAGTGACAGATATCGTCATCTCATCTGCTTATTTGGTATTTTCATTTGTAATAATCATCATTGGGCATTGCTCTACATTTAGATCCGTGTAAGCTTTTTTTTTATTTTAAAAAAGTTTATAGCATTAAATACTTTTCATATAAAGGTAATTCCAGCCCCACCCCATTTTTTGGGCTCCCCCTGGAGGCTGTGGTGCTCTTAGGCTTTGTCTATTGCGTCTAATAGGAGAGAAGAATGCACATAACCTCTTAGATTAGATTAGATTACCAATGAGCATGAGCGCAGGGAGAACATTCCAATGCCATATGTACATCAGCCAATAACCCAAAACATGGACTTACACTAAATATGTGCATGGGATGTAAAGTCTCCTTTTAATTTAACCTTTCATTTTCCGAAAGCTCTGCCCTACGTTGTGCAGAACCACGCTATTGAGTGTGTCTATCTAGGGCAGAAACAATGTGGGGTGAATCTTTTGTGATTTGCTGGGAGTCAAACAGAGCTGGATCCATTTAAGCTTGACCTTCATCAGCCCCATGGAGAGCAGAATATAGCTCTGAAACACTGTGGCTAATGGCATAATTATTCAATTATTGTGCATATAAAGTCTCTTGACAGTCAAAAGCCCACACATTTTAAATCCATTGCCAATTATTTCCAAAAAGTATTTCATTCATGTACAGTTGAGGCCAAAATTATTCATACCCTGGCCAATTTTGTTGTTGAAGTGTAGTAAAATGACACTAGTAAATGGTGAAAGAATATAGAACGCTGTGTTAAGAGATATAAATAGTTTATTAGAAAGCTCTAGATAATGTTAACCAAAAAAAGTCATTGCTGCAAAATAATGTTTCAACCAATTTGAATGCAAAAAATGAGCTAAAAAAAATTAAGCATACTGTCTATTGTTGCATTTGTGCTAAGAGAAGCAAAACACATTATTGGTTGCGTTTATGCCATATTAAAAATTGGACCCAGGTCTGAAGTCATCGCCCCTCCTGTAGAAATGAAAATTTAACATGGCTTATGTGGAGTTGAATGGGTGAATGGTAACGTGTGTCGTTACAATAAGGCTATTGAGTGTTGCACTACATGCTCACGGTCACTTTCAGACAAATATGCTGCAGACTTCCATGCAAAGTACCATCCAGCTTTATCTCAAGGACACTTTGACCTATTGATATGGAAGACTCGCCCACCATCACTTTTATATTGACCCTGAATTCCTCCGCCTTAAATGTGCATATATTTATTGTAAGATGCTGGGTGGGCTCTTGGCATTTATCGACCTCCAGTGCAATGCCCTATTTTTTTCCAGTGGAGAGGTTTTTCAATCCAATTAAGTGTGAGAAAACAAATGTGGTAGCTGCCTCAAACAAAATAGAGTAGATGATAAACATTTTTCACTGCTAATATTATTGTTACACAGTGTTTGTTCTTGATGTCATTTTAACTGTAACTAGCTTAAACTGTAAACTACTACATTTTTTGAAGACAGTTTTGAAGTTTGCCCTCAAACCCTTCATAAGACTAAATAAATCATATATAGTATGCCTATTGTCCAACAATTGCATTTTCTTTCACTTTAAACTTCTTTTGAAGTCAACAGGAGGAATAAAGTAATAACTTTAGTCTACTCCTGTGCACAACATAATGCAGTGAAATGATGCATTGGTTTCTTGTCAGCCGCTGGAATAAAATTAAACACCTTTTCAATTGCTGTAAATTAAGTGGTAACTTTTACTCGTAACAGTCAGTGAAGGAGAAATTATCTCAAAAATATTGCGAAATCAATAAAGGATTTTTATAATGCGAAGCCTCTCATCTCCTGCCAGATTATTCAGGAAATTGACAGGGCCAAGTCCTAAGGATCCGGCCTTGTCCCGGGCTCATGTTTGGAGGGAAGAATTAACTAATTTGAGCAGTGATGCAGTCGGACAATAATATAATAGTTTCATTTCAGAGTCTGGCTGTATCACGGCCCGCCTTCAAAGCTGAAATCAAAGATGAGTACTGCAGTACAAAAAGCTGTGAGGAGCTTAGAGCCTTCAATGACAACGTTACAAATGGCTTTTTCCCTGTTTTTTCTGGAGGAGGAAGAAACACAATGGAATAGTTGGATTTAAATGGGTCGAGCCATTCCATAAACTGTAACGCTATCTCATGAATGCCCTGTCAGCTGTTATTATTATTATTATTTTTTACAGGGAATCATGTTTTTGATGATAGCATATTTTTTTTTTTTTTAAACATTGTTTAAAAAAACTTTCTCTTCCTGTAAAAAGTAAAAATCTCAAGTATGATGTAAACTACAACCAAGTTTTGTTGTGCTTTTAAATGGAGGTTGTGGGGTCATGTACCAACAGAACATTGGATGTCACCGATCGTTGCTAACTGTGGGCCTGTGAAGCCCTTTGAGACTCTTTTGGCTATTCAAATAAATTGACAAATTGACTTGGACTTTAGGATAATTGCTGAAAACGTGTTAAGACTGAGAACTATGTGGTTCCCAATTTGTTAAACTATTTTTCACCATTTCCATTTTCCAGATTTTTTGTGGGGGCGTGGCTAAAATGGGGCCCAGTGACGCACTTCTGCCCCGGCATGAGTCCCCCCTCCTTTTTTTTTTTTTTTTCTTTTTGTAAATATGTGGGGTTGTAATTATCCATGAGCACACATACAAACATAAAATAAAATGATAAAAGGATGGGGACGTGTTGACACAATTTTAATGCTACTGTAAGGGTTGGCTGTCCACAATTGGATTGATAAAATGTTTAATAATCCCATATCAGTAAATGTGTGGCTGATAAGTGGCTTTTGTGTGTTATTTATTCTTTGTTTTGGCACTGTAATATCTGTGTTTTGACATTTTAAGCTGTGCAATGGAAATCTCCAAATGAAAGTTTTTATGATGATGACTGTGTGCCACATACATTTAAACTCCAAACTGCCTTGCATGCTCACACGTGGATATCAGCTATAAAACATTTTGTAATCAAAGACAGATTTAACCACCTTCGTCCTTCGGATCACCCGAATGTTTCATCTGCAAGCACCGTGTCATAGAGACAGCGGCTCTGCTGGCTTTTACTATAACGTCTTGGAAGATGAAACTCCCGTATCATGTCAATACTTCAAGAAATCCACTATTTTTAGGTACACCTATACAAACCTTTCAAACTTTGCTCGACATTGCGCCATTTGACTTTGATAAATGTGTTTTTTAATGAGAGGAATTACTTGTATTCGCCATACTGAATTGTCATCATTGTGAAGAATCCCACCAAAATGTAATTGACTCTTCATAGAAAAATATATAAATAATAAAATCCCTCAAACACTAGGGAAAATATGTAAAGGTCTGATGAAACCAAGGTTGAACTTTTTGGCCATAATTCCAAAAGGTATGTCGCTCATCACCAAAAGAACACCATATCTACAGTGAAGCATCATCTTTGGGGCTGTTTTTCTTCAGCTGGAACTAGTGCCTTAGGCCTGGTACAAACATAAAGAGAATCGGCCTGTTTTTGTGCTGATTTTGCCCTTGCCTGACCAAGCATGTCAAGCGCCAGACAATATTAAGTCTCATAAAATTATCCTAAAAGATTGTTCTTAGGTCTGATGTGTGTTCAGCGTGGATTCGTCCAGATTTTAGGGTCCAAAACAGTTCGTGGCCGACAATCTTAAATAATGAACATGTTCAATATTTACGACCTAAACTCTTCATGTGTGTGGGGAACGTCGACTTCTCCCAAGTCATGACGGCGAGAATAGTGACGTGACACAAAATGTAGCCGATCCAAGAAGCACCCAAGAGTGACGAACACTGAAACAAACATAAATGAAAACAAACACATCTCACGCGATGTCGTTTTGTTTGTAGAAAAGTGAGTTCCCCAGACGGCAAGAGGTATTTTCCAAAGCAATTCGTTTTTGAGAACCTCGCCAATTTACAAGGCTCTCGGCTGTGGGAACTTTCCGGAACGTTTGGGAACCATCGGCATGTATCCGGCGCGTTTCCGTCTTGTTTTATTTTTTAGGTCAGGTGTGATCACTCGAGATCTCTAGATCGGTGATGGAACAGAAGCTTTATGTGTGTGGTGTGCTTGAGATTTTCGGAGCATACCACACACGACGACCAAAACTGTTAAATGGACATTTTTTTTAACTTTATGTGTGGGGTCTGTAGCAGTTAAAAGAATCTTTTAATTGGAAAGATCTTTGTGTGTACCAGGCCTTATACAAAGTGGAAGGAACTATGAACAGTTCCAAATAGCAGTCAGTGTTAGCATAAAAACATCAGGCTTGTGCTGGAAAGCAAAAAAAGTGACAGGAAAAGCCTATTAGAATATCTGAAAATTCTTTGGGCTAAAACAGAGGCACTTTTAATGGTGGTGCATTTGGGCTGATACTCATTTAGTTGGAATGTGATTGGTTAATTCTGACCACAGCCACATCCCAGTTTTGATAGGGTGTGCAAACTTGTTCAATGACATTATTACAGTTCCCCCCCCACACACTTTCCCTTTCAAAAAGATTTAAACAAAGAAAAATAATGGTTGTTGAGCAGGGGTTTGTAAACTTTTTGTATGTCTTATATACAATATAACGATGCTCATTAACAGCACGGAAGAGAAGCGTTGATGTTTCTCTGCGTGTGTATGCATTTGCGATTTGAGGTTTGATGGTGTGACTGAATTGTTTTCAAATGTCAGAACTACTTTGCTCTGAACACACGAGTGGTAAGCTCTGTAATCTATCCAAATGCAGCATGTGCTTCATCAAGAGGAAAACAAACTCTTGGGGGAGTTTTGTTTCCTTGCCAAAGCAAAAGGGCATCACAGAAAATTATTACATTGGAAAGATCTGACAGTTAACAAGCTGATCTGTAAAGCAAGAAAGAATGTATCAAAAGCTGTATAAGATACGCTTTATCACAATACATTTGAACTCTGTGTTGGTTTGTCCAAAATATTGAAGTTGTTAGATTTTGAAAAGGTTAAATACTTATTCCAGTGTGGTTTCTATTGTTCGGCCTTCCTTACAATACAATTTTACTCAACAGCAAATGATTAATGTAGTAATACAGGTAGTTGCCAATTCAGCTAAATTTTATATAGAATTGCAGTAAGTCGTTTCAAAAGCACAGGATGTTAAAAGGGGTTTTATTTATCCCTCTATCTAACTATTTGTTGTGACCTAGACCGCATAAAAAATGTTTTTTTCCTTCGCATCTGTAAAGCTTTATCCCTTGTTCTTATTTTTTATAGTAGCAATTGTTGAGCTGTACATAACGTATATACATTTAAAGCGGACAATGGTTCACTTTGGGGCCCTAGACAGTTTTTTGAAAATGAATAAACTATGAAAATGCTTGTTTGTAAAAACGGAGAACATGCGCATGTGTATGTCACAGTCAAATCATTAATGTTAATGTTAATGACTTTACACCGATTTTATCGGGCTGATCGGTATCGGCCGATATTTAGCATTTTATGCTGATCGGCTTTAATGTCATAATTTGCCAATCCGCATTTACATTTTGTCAATAATTCGCCAATCCGCAAAAGACATTAACTCCGCTTCGCCGCGTGCATGGTATATTTGAATCCGTTGCGTGTCTTTTGACGTAGTACTGTAAATATCTGACAGCAAATGAAGTTATTTAACACAAAAAAAAAACGGCGGCCGTGTGGGACAGACAACACGTCGGCGACAGGCAACACGTAATGCCCAGATCAGACTACAAGACAAAGTTGCTCTTTCACGATTGCACTGTCAGACTACTGCAATAAAATCTTGTATTCCGCATCCCGTTTTTTACGATCATTGTGACTGGATACAGTCGTTACCGTGGCGACGACAACAAGAGTGGAGCGCGCCGACTGTATTATAAGGACAAAATGGGGGGAAGACGTGTATTGGTGGTCACCGGTGCTCAGGACAGGAGAGGGCGTTCGTTTAAGGCTTGCTTGAGGTATGTTCACGTACTTTTAATACGATACGGCTCGCAAGCAGGCAATAAAATGTTATGTAGCCTAGCAAGCTGGTGGTAGCATGAACGGTTGGATGGAAACATGGCGCCGTTCTGTCGAATCATGCTCTAAAGTTTCGGTGTGGGTGAAATAATTTAATTAAAAATGAAGTAATTGAATTACAGTAAGTTAGCGCCCATTATTTCTGTCATGTTGTAATGTTGGTTTGACCTGACTGATTAGAATACACGCTCTGACTAGAGCAGTGATTTCCAACCTTTATGGAACCAAGGAACATATTTTACAATTGAAAAATCTCACAGCACAAAAGCAAACAAAAATGTCGCAAAAAGTGGATACATTAATTACTGTATTTATTTCCTGCAATCTAATAGAAGACCATTCATTTGTTCTGTCTGTCACTATGCCTCATTGGCATAAATAGAGGAACAAAGATACATTATTTATTGTAAATATAATTTTTTGAGCAATTAAGTACACAAGTATTTAAAGTAAATGAAGAGGTCATTTAAATAGACACATTCCGCCATCTTGTGATCGGATCGGTTATCGGTTTTTTAAACTCCTGATCGTGTAAAGCCTAGTTGGAACACAGTGGGGTAAATGTTAATATAAGTAATCTTGTCACCTCAACGGCTCTGTAGCAGTATCATACTCATAATACGTTACATGATATCACATTGCTTACTAAAGTCTTTATTTACATACATGCAAACAAAGAATAAACTGACAAAAAGTTGGTACAGACGCCCATCGTGTTTTATTTACAAACTGCCATTGCCAACCACCGGCCTGGCATGCATTTTACACAGTCACGCAAAGAAATGGCCAAACGATGGCTCGTATCTTGAAAAACTCGTAAATCGGGTCAATCATATCTCAAGGCACCACTGTACTGTATACAGTATATTACAATATACAATAAGATACTGGAAATTACCATTAACGGATACATTATTTCTGTCAAAGGTCCAGTTTTTGGGCCGTTCTTCTTCTTCAAAAAGAAAAATGTATGCTTTAGAATGGCAAATGTTGAAGACGAGTGATCGTTTCTAAATAGTGCACTATTCACAAAACTCCAGCTACATTTAAGGCTGTAATGACATGTATTTCAGCTATTAAAGATGGGCGTTTGCAGAGGCTTTTAAGCATCCAGGTTGAACTTGTGTCTGCCCTCTGTCAGGAAATTGAAGGTTGGTATAGGAACAAGCTGTCAACATAACAAATCTCCGAGAACCTCAATTTCCAGAAGGTATTCAGGCTCACAGAGAAGCTTTCATAAACACTATTTTCACACAGCAACACATGCAAGGGCTTTTTTTTGCTTCACCTTTTACGAAAGCATCGCCCTAAGTCGTATCTTTATGCTTTTAGGTTTTAGGTTTTGGAGAGTGAGGGGGAGGAACAGAAGGCCATGGGCAGGTTGTCACCAAGGAGAGCCTAATAACTGAACTTTATGTTACAGGCAGAAGTATCTTTATGATGTTGTTGATGAGGACTTAAGATAGAAGGTCATATTATGGCTGAATCACTCCCACTTGATGAATAGGTTTGGTTGAAGAAAGCTGGAAGACTGTCAAATTACGTTGTAACGAAGACATTTACTCAACTGCAAAATGTGTTTTGGTTTTCCAGTAATATTTGGTGCACTCGGGTATAAAAGGATAGAGAAGAAAATAAACCCTCCCCATGCCTTTCTTTGCAAAATCTCTGAATGCTGCAAGGACTGTGGACATGGGAACAGACTAAAAAGAATGCATGACGTCATTGTACCAAAGTCAGTTCTTCATGTTTTAGCTGAGCTCTCAGCTCTCCAACATGACACAGTTGAAAAGAGCAGGAACATTTGTTTTTTGTCGTTTGCTTGTTAAAAGTAGCTCCAGCACTGTTCTACTTGTAAACTAGATTCTTATAATAATTAAAAGTGTAAGGAGGGATTTTTCATAACCTGGATTAAGCCATGCTTGTGGCACTTAAGAGTGTTCCGTTTTCGAATGATCCAGTCGCAGCAGATGACACAACACCTGAAAGCTTATTTCTTTCAGGACATGCACAACAACATGTCAAAACAGCCCACTGTCAGCTCTTACTTAGCGACACTTATGCAAATTTGATGCTATACTGTGACACAAGCGGTTGGGCCCGATGACAGTAATTTTTAAAAAGCATGGCGAAGAACTTCAGGCCAGTTTGAGGGAGGGCCTTGTGACTGCAAGGTGCATGCTAATGTTTCTTCTGCAGACATGATAAAAAATATTGTGGGTGTCTTGTTTTGCAAATTTCATCTTGTATTTCTTTGCTTGACCAAACATCTTCAGAATAAAATATATTTTCACAAGCTATATATCGTCACAGTCGGGCTGAAATATTTTTTCACAAATCAATACTATTGGTCTGTCCCAACATTGTCTGTTATTTTTATGCATTATTAACCAATTTAAAGTGTTGAAAATAGCTTGAGAACAAACCTATTCGCTCTCTTGGACCCTTGAACTGTCTGAGAAGTGCCGTAAAACTCGACCTTTTCCTCAGTCTGTGGGAGCAGGGCGGGTGCAGCATTATGTCACCTGAAGTTGGAAAGTCTATATGTTTTTTAGACAATAACGGGTGCATATAGTTAGTTACATATGAGTAAGCCTGTTTTGATAAAAAATGATAGCAGTAATGCTTTATGTACCTCTTAATGTTTGCCTATTACAGTGCTTAGTCAGCTGATTGTTTTATATATTTATTTTTCTTTTTTTTTTTTTTTTTTTTTTACTTCTACAGACCTAATATTTTTACTTCTACAGACCTAAATAGTAAATGGGGTACCAGCAACATTGACCATATTGACATCAAGCTACTGAGGTATTCAAGAGTTTCACCTATGAGCTCTTTTTCTTGGGTGGGAGTCAACTGTGTGATGAACTGCACATTTCTGTTTTAATTAAATCCGGCTTTGTATGTGAGTCTGTTCATCTTCTTGGTGCCTTGAACACTTAAATTTTTCTCCACAAAGACACAAATTCCTAGCCAGGCAAGCGGCAGTGCAGAGGTGCGGCGGTTGCCTGTGTGGGTGGAAACTATCATTTTGTCTTTGACCTCACAAATTGAGCATCAAAAGGGAGCATCTGGGGAGCCGCAACCTTGTACTGTTGTTCGCTATTCTTCTGTTATTCTGCTAAATTTCAAGAAAGTGGTACTAAAATGTAGCAAAATCTTGGTAATCATGGTAATTTGTTTTATTGTAACTAACATATTTGTTTACTTAATGTGCCCTGTAAAGTTAAAATAAAGGTCGACTAAATTTGATATATCACAGGGAAGAGCGTTAACAACCCTGTCAAGTTTCAAGGATGTAATATGAGGCTTCAAAATCCTCCACATTTATAATATCACAGATGTTTCTATGGCTCTTGGTGTCATTATACTCTTGAAGTTGAAGCAATTAAAACATCCACTCTGAGTGGGGTCATTTCAAAACTTCCAAGCATCAAATCTTGAGACTCCACTCTGTAATCACCATCCAAAATATGTACACTGAGACAAGTTTGCTGTTAGTTAGATATAAATATAGACATACATTTTGTGGTAATGTATGTTTTTTGCTATTTACAATTTCTGTGCAAGTACATAGGTTTTTGATTGATTTGATTTATTAATTATATTATGGCTTTTAGTGCATGTATCTTCGACTTTCTTTTCGTTTATACAGTATATCAGCAACATTGTGATAATTGTGTTAGCCTAATCAGGGTTTCATTGTACTAACCTAAACTCTACTAATACATAAACAAGACAGAACTGAGAACTATAATAATTTTCGGTATTTTTGTCTATGATGTTAGGCAGGGGCGGCGCCTATGATATCTTTTACAGGAACTGGGGCAAAGCAGTGTTGAGCTTCTGTGCCCTTAGACTTATGTCTTGTGCTTGTTTTTGTGAAGGTCAGCCACATTAAAAAAATGCAGTAAAATTATTTCATGGTTGTCTGGAATTAATTGAAAAAAAAAAAGATTGCTCTTCTTTGGAGCAAAGCCGCAAATTTAATTAAGGTTAAATAACATTTTTCCTCATTTATCAGAACCCCACCCAACGACCCCCACACCCCCACCCCCCACATGCATTTGAATCTTAGTATTGACATATAAGCAATATTGTTATTGAAATTCAAGCAGAAATAAAACATTTGTTTAATTAAAGCCTATTGGCTACTTTGCATAAACCAAGCTGGAGCAGTCGTTTTAGTGACACAAACTTGGCTTTTCTGTACAAAGAATTAAGGTCTGAGCCAGCCTGAGACTGTGCCGTGTGCCCATTGTGAGATCTAAAATTCAAAAGGTAAAAATGTTTGAACCTTTTATGATATTTTCCCTGAATGGAGTGGTTTCGTTCAGAAGCCCCTCGCCATGCTAGAGTGCGCTTTCTTTGTTAGCACAAGTGCTTCCACCCCCAACAGCAGACTGAGCTGGAAGTCAAGCAACTTGTAATATTTCTTATATCAATGTGCATGTTCTTTCTCCCACTCTTCCCTCCTGAGTTAATAGCATGGTATTTATCCTAGGGTGGTTGTGCCATTTCAAAGATCTCTGCAGAATTTAGTGAGATGTCTTTACTGAGTCATACACACTGTGAGGGGGGAAGGAATGCTAATGATGTTCGAAGTGTTTGAACAGCAGCATCTATAGAGACCCGTTAAAATAGCCTCCTCTGTTTACTGTGTATTTGACCCAGTGGGATCCACACAGGGGAGACCATGAGGTGAAACAAAATGGATTTTATTCACAAACTCCCATATGAGTCATTTTAGGGATGCACAGTGTTACTGATCCAGGGTGCTTGCTTTATTCTATCCTTTGATCATCTGCTGTGCTGAAACAGTCAAGTCAGAGGAGAGGATATCCGAGAGGGAGGTGGAACACTGAGGGTAGAAATGCCGAGTGTCAGACTCATCCTGCCAGCTTTAAGTGCTTGCCGAGGATGTACTGTATTTACATTTGGAATGATCACCTGTGTCGCTTATCAAACAGCAAATTTTAGCATTCAGTTTACGTCATCAACTTAGTACGCATTATAAAGTACCACTAGTACTAACAGGCAGATACAATTTTTACTGTTGTGCTTTTTAATATTATGATCTGGGTTAAGTTCTAACAAGCAGTCTTTATTTAGGCAAAGACAACTTGAGTAAAACCTGCAAGAGCAGCTCATCTGGCATGTGTGACAAAATGGCTGCACCTCACACAGTACTTGTAAATTAGAATAAAGCGATGGTAAACAGACCCTTGTCAGATTGTTGGCTATGAGATCAACATCAAAATATACCGTTTCCAGGAAATCTTGCTAAGCCGGCTGCATTGTCAGTCTTATCCAAAAACTTATTTTTAATACTCTAGTCCATTCAAATTCTGTTGAGAGTTTGAGTTATAGGATTGGGATGGGCGTATCAATTCTGTGGCATTGATGTAGCGATGCTCACACGCTACTCATTTGGCAACGATTTCCTTAAACAACGTGTTTCGTTTTTTTTGGGGGGGGGTTTTGACATCAGAGATATCACATATTTTTTGGTTTAACTTTTGAGCAAAAACTTCAGGTACGATTACTGTATGGTTAGTCAGTGAACTCAACTCACAAGCTGCGATTTGGCAGATAGTGAGTGCATCAAGTTGTTTATTTCCACTCCCAGTTGGAATTTAATGTCAAACTGAACATATAACAAATTTACATATGTTGTATTTAAAACAACCACATAGCTTTGCCTCAGAAAATGTCAACATAGCTTAGCTTACTGGACAAAATTTCTGCCCAAAAAAACTAGAAAACCGAGTCATATGACAACAAGGGCATATGAAAACTGGGGTTCCACTGTCTATGTAATGAGGCATTTATATATGTATTTGGTTCTACAGTCACCCCTAGGGCTTAGAGGCTCCACTGGTAGAACGTTTCAGAACCACCAACAAATTTTGTACTGTATATCTCACCAAAGTGATATCTCCACTGAACTATGTCTTCCAAGCCTTTTAACCCTGGATTCTGTTGAAAATAGTATTATTGGGTTTCCGGAACCCGATGTTGTAATGTTCAACTTGAGTCCAGTTTTCCAGGATGAATTGAGAGAGCTGCATTTCAGTGAACCCGTGGAGAGAGACAGTAGTTAATAAGCAGACAACTCTGGGAAACTGGTGCTAGTGGGTTTCGCTCTAGGGGTCCTTGGGGGGCTTTTCTTGATCCACGATCATGATCTCAGACTGATAGATTTGGTTGCACAAGGCCTCTGCTAGAGGCTAGAAGGTCCTAGTCCATGAGCCCTCCAGCATATAAAAACCATATAAAAACCATATAAAACCTTCTGTTGGTTGGGACTTTAATTAAAATCTTTGACTGAAAACACATACCACTGTTGATCTGATATTATAATGGCCCTTTAAACATTACGAGACGTGTAAATCAATGGGGCACCACACTGCATAAGAAGATGTTAAAAATAACATCTCAGTCAGGAACTGCCTATTCAGTCCAAGGAGTCAATGGTCTATCAGACATATGGGCTAAGAATACAGTACTGACGTTTGTGGGAATTGGTGCACAAGGACATAAAACACAATAAAAGAAGAGAATAAACACAACAGATATGAAGTATGCAACGTGTACTAATACAATGGGAAATCCAAAGATAAGACCACAGACAATAAACAAAGACAAGCAACTGAAAAAAGTAAGATAAAAAGTTTAAATGTAGTCATAAAGAAAAATTCCATTATGGAGCTCAGTCAATTATCAACAGAAGTAAAGAAAACGCAAACACTTAAAAACAAAACAAACATGTAATACCTGGAACAGATGTGAAGTGCTGTCCACCCACCCAGTTTATGGCCTATGCAGCAACGTCCCACAATGTAACGGAAAGTTGTGATTGACTTTATTTTATGTAATGTACAGTATATGGGGCTCTACTCTCTACCAACTTAGGAGCAGGGGTAAATGGACAGTTCCTTCCTAAAGGTAGTTGCACAAAGTTACATTTAAGCTGCAATATATATCTTGTGCACCAAAACGTTATGGTTTCTTGCTATGCACGTCAGCCACCTATCCACTTTCACGCTAGGCAGAGGTAATTATCTAGAGACTGGATACCGCTGCCATGGTGGCAGTGCTTTGCAGCAGACCTTGTCCATCCATCTTCTTCCACTTATCCAAGGTCAGGTTGCGGGTGCAGTAGCTTTAGCAGGGAGGCCCAGACTTCCTTCTCCACAACCACTTCCTCCAGCTCTTCCGACGGGATCCCGAGAGACGTAGTCTTTCCAGCGTATCCTGGGTCGTCCCCGGGGTCTCCTCCCATTAGGACGTGCCTAGAACACCTCACTCGGGAGGCATCCTGGAGGCATCCTAAACAGATGCCCGAGCCACCTCATCTGACTCCTCTCAATGCGAAGGAGCAGCGGCTCTAGTCTGATCCCCTCCTGTACTACCGAGCTTCTCACCCTATCTCTAAGGGAGAGCCCGGACACCCTGCGGAGGAAACACATTTCGGCCGCTTGTATCCGGGATCTTGTTCTTTCAGTCACGACCCACAGCTCGTGATCATAGGTGAGGGTAGGAACGTAGATCGACCTGTCAATCGAGAGCTTCGCCTTTCGGCTTAGCTCCTTCTTCACTGATACAAAGTCTGCATCACTGCAGACGCTGCACCGATCCGCCTGTCGATCTCTCGTTCCATTCTTCCCTCACTCGTGAACAAGACCCCAAGATATTTGAACTCCTCCACTTGGGGAAGGATCTCATCCCCGACCTGGAGAGGGCACTCCACCCTTTTCCAACTAAGGACCATGGTCTCAGATTTAGAGGGGCTGATTCTCATCCCAGCCACTTCACACTCAGCTGCGAACTGCTCCAGCGAGAGTTGGAGATCACGGCCTGATGAAGCCAACAGAACCACATCATCTGCAAAAAGCAAAGATGCAATACTGAGGCCACCAAACTGGACCCCCTCTACGCCTCGGCTACGCCTAGAAATTCTGTCCATAAAAGTTATGAACAGAATCGGTGACAAAGGGCAGCCTTGGCAAAGTCCAACCCTCACCGGAAACGAGTCCGACTGACTGCCGGATATGCGGACCAAACTCTGACTCCGGTCGAAACATTAAACATTCCATTAGCTTCTTTTCTTTTCCAATAATTCTGAAAGATAAATGGGATCTAAAGTGTCTGTACATATTGTTATTGACTAAGTGCTGACAACTCTCTGTAGTCACTTTGTTTGGGTCTGCGGATTAAAATCAAATCAATCAATCAAAAGCATGTCCCATATTTGAACATGACTTTGCTGTCCTTGTGATAACCAATCTTTCTACAACCCCGCCAACCCTGTGGCTTGCATGTACACCTCTAGCCCCCAGCTGCCCACTCTCTCACCCAGCATGCTTTGCTTCGTCAGCCCTCAGAGCAGGGACGGACAACAATGGAGAACAAAGCAGCCTGTCAGAAATGTCTATTCATAACTCCCCGATGAAGAATGATAATTGAATTACGGTAGCATATCATGTGAATCAGAATCATTTGCTTGACTTTCCGCATCATGTCTACATTCAATATGTGAAATATATCAACACTCCTTTGAAGTATATCGGCTTGGTACAGTCTGCTCTTGCTTTGGTTCTAAATGTGGAGATGAGTTTCTACTGATGCTCAGTGCAGGGGTTGATCCATGCTAGTGGAATCTATATCAGTGGTACCCTTGACTTACAAGTTAATTACATTCCGTGACCAAGCTCGGAACTGAATTTACCCATACTGTATATCAAATAAATGTTCCCTGTTGGAATAAATTGTCACTGATGGTGTATTGGTGCACTCGCCTGACTTTGGTGCAGGCAGCGTGGGTTCAGTTCCCACACAGTGATGTCGTGAATGTGAGTGCGAATGGTTGTCCGTGTCTGTATGTGCCCTGCACTGACTGGCGAACACTTCAGGGTGTAGTCCACCTTTCGCCCGAAGTCAGCCGGGATAGGCTCCAGCGCCCTGCGACCCTCACCAGGATAAGCGGTGTTGAAAATGGATGGATGGATGGAATACATTTAAAGGCCATTCAAGCCCCTGCCCCCCCCCCCCCTCTTTTTATAAATTTCACTCGAGTGGCAACTCACTGCATGTAAAGCTTGTGTGTGTAACCCTTAAATTTTGGCTCGCAAAACGGCGGCACGGTGTCCGACTGGTTAGAGCGTCTGCCTCACAGTTCTGAGGACCGGGGTTCAATCCCCGGCCTGGCCTGTGTGGAGTTTGCATGTTCTTCACTGAGTGACAAAATACGATATGTAAAATGTGAGCCTGGCCCTTTTTTGGTCCTTATTCATCTTGTTAACTTTGTTTCTCAAACAAAACAATAAATAATGTTCCTTAACCAATTTGACGTGAGGCAATTTTAGTATTTAAAATGTGTCAGAAGCTGGCGGCACGGTGGACGACTGGTTAGACCATCTGCCTCACAGTTCTGAGGACAGGGGTTCAATCCCCGGCCCCGCCTGTGGAGTTTGCATGTTCTCCCCATGCCTGCGTGGGTTTTCTCCAGGCACTCCGGTTTCCTCTCACGTCCCAAAAACATGCATGGTAGGTTAATTGACGATTCTAAATTGCCCGTAGTTTTGAATGTGAGTGCGAATGGTTGTTTGTTTGTATGTGCCCTGCGATTGGCTGGCAACCAGTTCAGGGTGTACCCCGCCTCCTGCCCGATGATAGCTGCGATAGGCTCCAGCACGCCCGCGACCCTAGTGAGGAGAAGCGGCTCAGTAAATGGATGGATGGAAAACAGCAAAACTCCAACAAGTGACTGCTCAAATGGTTAAGCATGCAGTGAATTAACTTCAATGCCTGAAAAGTTGTTACATAATTTGTTTTCTAGTGTTTAAAGAGCACTCTTTAGTTCGTTTAGTTGTCAGTGGAGTACTTGCCGAGTTGAAGCATGACACAGCTGGAAGTGCTTTCACCCTATATTAGAGGCGAAATAAAGGGGAACATTCTCATCCATCTGAGTGGAGCTCAGGGAAAATCTCTGAACAGATGAGAGCACATGTGCAGCCATGACAAGGCAAACATGGACGAGAAGGATAGGTCAGGCACAAATCGAGCCTTCTTGTTTCACTTTGGGGTCTCGCTGCACCTGCAAACATAGCTGCCCCCTTCAAAAATTGAAATTCAATTGAAAGAATTCCTTGTTGACTTTTATCTCACGTTTAATGTTCGAGATCCCTGTGTTAAACATAAAATGCTATATGTTACATAGCTACAGTTACCTAAAACCTAATTTTAAGAAGCAGGTTTTCGCTGGAGAGCAGATACATGGTATCTCACAATGGTCCCTTTGTCCTGCCATGGCCACAATGGCCTGTATCATCATCCAAACACCTGAGCCCTTCTGCAGGTTAGAAGATGTGGCCATTAGTTCTGGTCCTGTGCGTACAGGAGCGAAATCCTAGGTCAGTGGACAGTAGCGAGAAAGCAGTGAATGACATCCCATGCAATTACTTGTCACCTCGGCACAGGCTGCTGCAGGGACTTGAGGGATCCACACAAAGACAAGCAATTGCACAGAAAAAGATTCAGATCACCACAAAGCTATCGCACTGCTTTAGCTGCTTCCCACAGCTATAGTCACCATGTCTTAAAGTGATACAGACTAAAGCACAAACACATTGATTCTGGGAAACCCTGCAGGGTTTTTTTGTTTTTTTTTAAACAGTTTGAAATCAAAGTGGGAGATCTACATCTACAGTATATGTGTGAAGGAGAACCTTAAGGGAAATACAGTGGCTGCTACCAGGGCACCAGAGACCAGTTATTGTAACAGTCAAACATGGATTTCACTATTTTATCATTTTTATCATATTTTAAAAAGGAAACAAAAATATACTTTATGCTGTGGCTTGATGCACCTTTTTCTTGATGTCGTCTTGTTATTTTGATACCAGTGTGTTTGCACCTTGTGACAAATGGTTGTGCTGGTCAGTGGAAGTGAGGCAGTAATCTAACACTGTTAGACAAAGTATTGTTTAGTTTGTTACTGGGACTGTAGTGAAAGCATCTAGCACAAATATGAGCATTGATTGTTCACAGCTGTTTTTGGATGTTGTTCCACCTCTTTGAGTGCTGCACATCTGGGCAATATGTTCCAAATATATATATATATATATATATATATATATATATATATACTAAGGATTGCATCGTCAGCAACGTGTGTTACCTCTTTCTACGTCTTACTGCGGGCTTTGTGGTCATTGTTTAGCATTCAAGTAGAGCTGGCACTGATGCTGCAAGGATGAATGTCGAATCTCAACAGAAGCCCGCTGGGTGCACGAGCATATAGAAAAGCAGCCTCGGGTTATGCAATTCATGGCCGGGGAATGTTGACGTCACATTCGATCTGTTGACTTGAGACAGTGCAAGGTGCAGTACCAAGGTAAAACAATGCAATACACTCAATGTATTGACCATTTTAAGGAATTACAGTACTTGAGAAGAAACTTTGTACTTTTGCCATCACATGAACTTTACCACTTCATTTACTTCTGTAAATTGACCCCTGGCGACCTTACATATTTAGACTGATTTCACAACTTTTCTAGTTGCTTCCATCACATTTAATATGGGCCTCCCGGCGATTAATCGAGTACCTGTTGATGATACTATGAAGATTTTCTGCATATATGAATGTTGTAATTGTCAACTGATGTCAACTGATGGAAGTGTGGCACAAGGGACGTTTACGCATAATGTGACGCAGTGGCGCAGGTATCATTTAATTAAAAAGTGCTGTGGCACACACTATAAACAGTCCAACTGGAAGATGGATGGTGGGAAAACTGTCGGAGAGTAAAATGAAGAAGAAGGCAGCAACGCTGGGAGGAAATTAAGCTCTAGATGCGGCATTACATCTGGCTCGTATTTTTAATCCTGAGTATTATTTGTCATCCCACTGTTGTTAATCACCTGCTCAATCTTACACTGATGAACACATGTTTTCCTCAGAAAAATAACTTCAAACGCTGCTATACTGTAGGTAAGCTTTGAATTCATTGTGTGACTGACTGTTCATGCAAGTGATTTGATGTGTTAAATTTATTTATTCAAATCATATTCTAGCGTGAAAGAAGGAGTTGGGCAGGAAGACATCGAAAGGGTATTGATGACCGTCCTGCTTTATTTTTTTTTATCGCTATTGCTATTGCATAACCTAATTTAAGTAATCACATGGATAACGAAGGTCTGAAATGGAAAAAAAATGTCGGAAAAGTCTGCTCTGGCTGTCATCATCAAATCATAATTACAGTATTTGATTTTGTGGGAGGAGTCGTTTTTTATAAGTAAAAACATTGTACCCTAAACATAATTAAAAAGCAGTAGAAATGTGTTTTATTGCATTTGAACCATATTCCCTTTCGTATTCTATATTCAGTTAAATGTCGGGAAGTGTAAATATAAACAAAAACTAAGGTTGGAACATGTAACCAAGACATTTGAAGGATGTATTACTGTTAAATATATTTTAGAAGTTATCATTTATTTGCTTAGCTTGCATTAGTATTATGGACGATTTTGAGAAAGGAAGATGTCTCGCCTTCAAGAAGATGACTCAGCAGGAATCATCCGATGGAAGGGCGCCTTGACCAAGGACGTGGTCGGACGTGGTCGGGGACGTGACAGGTGTTGGTCCCATGTTTTGTGTTGTGTCTTGTTGCTTAGAACGTTATGTCTTGTAAAAGCTCCCTATTTTCAAATAAATGCAGGAGCGACGGGAGAGATTGTTGAGAGCGTGTTGAGAGGCTGTAATCTGAACAATCTCCCATACGCCCTCCTCATGAGAAAGAGAAACCAGCGTCTTCATTCCTTTTGTGCATTTTTATTGGTGTTGGGTGAGATAAATCCAACAATTACATTACGAACAAACATTTGGACATTAATAGCTTCTGAACTGCGCACGAGGTGAAGAATTGTGCACCCAGATGTCAAATAAATTTGTACTGAACTTGCCCAGTGCAGCGTTTAACAAATATAATTAAAGGGACCAGAAACTTTTAACAAATGTAATTAAAGGGACCAGAGAGGAAAGTGATTCCACTGTGCTCAGTTTTTTTTTTTTTTGTGGTTTTTTTGACTGGGTGCTGCCTGCTGCTTTTGATGAGATAGGGTATTGCTCCTGTTTGCTCCCAATTTATATCCATCTGTGAGCTCCCGGGGCATAGTAGAAAGCTTTTGAGTAGCTTCTTATTGCTTATCCTTTGTCTGACTTCAAGTGAACGCTGCTGGAAAAAAAAAAAAAAATCCCAAACACTAAAGCCGTTTTTAATTTCTGTCTCTTCCAGTATTGTGGTGTAATTGGCCTCTTACCAATCTTATGCCAGGACATTAATGGAATAGCAGATATAGAGGGGAACCCAGGGGACTTCTGAGAGCCTGCAGTTACATGCTGAGAAAGGCGAAAAGTGTAAGTGAGGCGCCTATGTGCAGTAAGAACCTAGGAACTGAGGCGGACTTCTTCATTCCCGAGAGGCCGACTTGTGCTGATGCTCACAGATCGAGTGAGAGATTATTCAGAGTTTAGGAGCAAGCTAATGCTTGTGTTCACTGGGTTCTCCTGGTAGCGCAATCACTCCTAATCACACTTTTATAAATCATGTGTCGCTGGCAGCGATTCAAAATGATGGTGCTAAAAGTGTGGAATACCACCGGCGACCACTAGAACATGCCCAGTTTTGAATTGGCTTTTGACCGTTTTATTTTCTTGTCACTAATTAATTTGCTAAAATATTATTGCCTCTCCACTGGATGAAGCAGTTAACATTTAACAATCAATAAATACTTAATAAATACATTATTTATTGTGAGTCATACATTTTGTTTATCATGCGTTTAAAAAATAAAAACCAAGAGGGGGACAGAAGATGCAAAGATCCCATAAAGACAGTAATAATGGAACTTCTAATTAACATTACAAAGTCAAGACAAACAAGCTCGATTAGATGCTCCAATGAACTATAAAATAATTCAGTAATTTGAAATATTGCCGCCCTAAGCATAAATCAGCGGTTTCAAAGCACTGTTGTCTTGTTGATGTTTGGCTCAGAAATAAAGCCTGCATTCAAAAAGGACAAAAATCCCATTATTACTCCCACTGACAGAAAATCAAGCACCGGTTTACAGTGGAATCCACATTCATCAATGAAATTGATTTGATCCATAAGATTTACAATAAACTGTTAATCTGATTTCTCAGTTTTAACCACTTATTGTTGTTGCTCCTTTTTTTATCACTGATAATTCAGTATTACCCTTTTTTTATCTTCATTCATCAATGCAATGGCATCATTCACCTTCATTTATAACCTTGTAGAAGTCTGCTTACTGACGGTTACATGGTGACTGAGTGGTTAGCATATACCCGCCTCACAGTTCTGAGTTTGGCCGTTAGAATCAGGGCTTTGGCCTTTGTTTGCTCGTGCTCCCCATCCTTGTATGTTTGTTTTTTTTTTCCCCCCACATTACAAAAACACATTTGTTATCTTGATTGAAGAGAATGTGAAAGTGGATGGTTGTTTATGTGCCGTGGAATTGGCTGGCGACTAGTCCAAGATGTACCACGCCTCTCGCCCAAATTCATCTGGCTCCAGCTCACTCGCGTGCCTTGTTAAGAAAATAAGGAAACAGAAAACGGATGTATGCATGGACACTACGTACACTACTGTACTGTCAATGCAACAGAGTTTACTTCACACTCAAACGGTCACTGGCTAAAAGGCTAAAGAGTACCTTGGTGCAGTTGCTGGTCAACCTTCCGGTCATGAGTCATATGGCCTCCTGTAAATTACCTGTTTAGCTGATTGAGCAGCTAACTGAATTTCATTCTTTGTGATAAGAAACTGGCTTTTATTTCGATACATTGATTTGCCGCTTGGTTGATTGCGTTTGGTTCCTTTAGTGCTTTCTCCCCCTGTTCATGAATAAAGCAATCACTGAGGTTAAGAGAATGGCCTTGAATTGTATTTGATTGCAAACCAGTGGATAGCTGTAATTTAAATCACCCGGGTTAGAGCTCCCATTTTTAATGAAAATGTCCTCCTTTGGTGTCTTTTGTCTTTTCCAGGCCAGTGGGGTCATTGCGTGGGTGAAGACTGTGGTTCCGGTGGAGTCCAGACCAGGACAGTCTGGTGTGCGCACACAGAGGGCTGGACCACCCACCACTCTCACTGCAACCACATCGACAAACCCGAGAGTCGGCGGCATTGCTTTAAGGTGTGTGATTGGCACCAGGACCTCTTTGAGTGGGAGCTGTCTGCCTGGGAGGGCTGTGTTCTTGTCCCTTTTTTTTCCAACGAACTCAAGCTGATGACCACAGAGTGCATTACAGCACAGCATGGAATCCAGAGACGCAAGGTGCAGTGTGTGCGCACTTCCAACCGCACTACAGTGACTTCAAGGATATGCGACTTCTTTTCCCAGAGACCCCCAGTGGAACAGGCATGTCTCGTCCCCTGCCCGCAGGACTGTGTTGTTTCGGACTTCACCTCATGGTCAGGTTGCAGCAAGACATGCGGCACTGGCCTGCAGCATCGGACTCGACACGTTCTGACCACGCCAATGTACGGTGGCGCGAGCTGCCCCAATCTGACCGAAACCAGGACTTGTTCTGGTCCCGTTGGCTGCAAGGCTGGGGAGGACGAGTATCAATATAGCCTTAAAGTAGGAGCCTGGAGCGAGTGTAGGCTCCCCCATCACAAAGACAGCATATTAAACGGTCGGACCACTGTGGATTTCAGCAGTAACAAACAGAACAATACAATCGTGTTACACAGACACGCCTCCTATTACCATCAACACCATCATGACCGTCATCACGACCGCAAGTACCCTATGTCATGGGAGCTAGAGGTGGGATACCAGACACGGCAAGTCCGCTGCACGCGGAGCGATGGGAAGAGCACAATGCTGAGGTAAGCACATGATTATATACTTGTAATAACTATATGGGGAAACAGGTTGGAGTAAATGTCAAACACTACACATTACAAAAGCCACAATACAAAATATATTATATATAGAATATACATACAGAAAATATATTGCAAATGTAGTTTCGCCGACTGCCCCTATTTGTTGGTAGGCCATTCCAACAATCGGTGCCTTTATGTCCGCAGGAAATACAATGAAAAAATGCAAGATATAATTTACTCTAAAATACATTTTTCATAATTAAGGTAGGAGTCCTGCACATTGATGTGAATGTATATTTATTAAATAAAATGTTAAAAAATGCATTGAAACTACCTTGAAAGAATAGCATTTGTTGCATGTGTCCTATTCCTAAAGTTAGATTTTACCATGAAATATATGAATTGAAATACTGTAAAAACTTTGTGTTCAGTCCTGTTACTCAAATGAGGAGTTTCAGTTCAATAAAACAAAGACATACAAAAATTGACTTGTCCAATATATATTCTCAGTAGTTCAGTATATGTATTATCAGACTTAGAGTTTAAAACAGACATTTAAGTTTATTTTGAGTTACAACAAGCAAATGGCACCCATTCGGTGGAAAGGCCTTTGTATAGATAAGTGGTTTGTTAGAAATTCATTTCTATGAGATAAAATGTAGGTGTCTCTGAGCTACATGAGTTTTAATGGTGTGTGTGTTTTTTTTTAAATTGCTCTTTCATTTTATATAACAAAGGGGACTAAATCAGTTGGCATCCCCCTCTCGTGATCCTCGCATGTCAATGCTATTTGACCACATTAAAATTGCAGCGAAGCACTATTGTGCTAAATGTCAAGTACTGCTCTTCTCCCGTCCCTGCTATTTGAACTGACTTTGGTATTTGGATTTTGATTAAGAACAGAAGACACACACACGCACACACATGCACATACACACACGAACACGCAATATTTTCTAATTTCCTACACATGCATCAGCTGTGTCACGATGGAATATATTGTTCGCAGTCTCGTTCAATCAGTTTTATTTTTTTTAACCTCAAAATGTTGCTTTTTTGTTGTTGTGTGTTAATGTCTGAGACTGGTTAAACTGGCATTAAATAGATATTTCCCATCTGAGCTTAGTTTCAATCTATTTTCCCAATTATAGCCTAATTAACAAATTAAATCAGGATTGTAGCCCCATCTTAATAAGCAACCTAATTTAGCAGTCTAAATTGAACAATAGAAGCGGTAATTACATGACTAATCTGCTTGATTCGTATTGATCAAGTCAGCATTTGTCCAAAAACTACTTTCATGTCAGCCTCTGTTATTCGGGGGGGGGAATTATATATATATATATATATATATATATATATATATATATATATATATATAGTAGTTTAAAATGAAAATGAACGATTTAGATAAGACCCCATTAATACATACATTCTTGACCTCTAGTATTTTTATGATGTCCATTATAGTATTCTTAGTGTGTCATTATTATTTTACTTCATTTTCAGCATCCACTTTCTCCTTGTCACTTTTAACATGTTTAACGTTTTAACCTGCAGCCTCTGTACCAAGTTCAACTCCCCCGTGACCTACCAGGCATGTGTGATGCCCAGAGACTGTCACACTTCTGATTGGTTATCGTGGAGTCCCTGCTCGAAGACCTGCCGGTCCACCGACCTGTCTCCCGGTTACCGTCTGCGGTCACGAGTCGTGACACAGATCCCACTGAGTGGGGGGAAACAATGTCCTGTCCTTGAGGAAAAAGAAGCTTGCAACATCATAGGGGATTTACTTCCAAATTGCCCAAGGTACTTCTTGGTAGACATGTTTGTGATCATTACGTACTCAAAATCGTTAGAACGAATAGATTAGTTCTAATTTAATTTTCTCTGCACAGCATTTCAATCTCACTAAAAATTCATTCAGATTTCAGAGCTTTCTCATCAGAATGATTATGAGAGAATACCCCTTGGCTGCAGATATTCATGATGATGCTGTTCATTTCATTTTTCACTTTACCTGAAGTATTGACTTGTGCTTTAATATTAACTCTGCAGCAGTTAAAGGATCTGCGGCCGATAGGGTCAGAATCAGAATCTGAATCCTCGTTATTTGCCAAGTATGTCAAAATCACACAAGGAATTTGTCTCCGGTAGTTGGAGCCACTGTATTACGACAAAAGACAGCCATTCTGACAAAAAAAATACTTTTGAGACATAAAAACATAAGAACACACTATGTACAGTCACTTAGTTAGTGACTGTACGTAGTCACTTAATGTTACATTCAGTAAATATAATGTTGTCAACTGTGTTTTCTTGACGGAATATCTTTTATTTGCTCAATCTGTGGAGCGCCTCAAGAGTGGTGGATTTACTTGATTTGTCAGAAACTCATGACAGAAAATAAGCATCTGATGGATTACTTGGGGCCGTTGTTTTGGAAGACTCCTCAAATATTATTACTTTTTGCTTCAATGCACTTTTCGTGACAAAGACTGATCATTTGTTTCAGGATTCGGCAACCTTCCGTCACTGGTTTGCATTTATTCATTTTTCCCCCCCCTCTTTCAACTCTTTTTTTTTTTTTTTTTTTTTTTTAAATGTCAAAATCAGTGTAATTAGTATATGAATAGACAGGCCACCAACAGCTTAATTAGGTTACAACAGCTCTCTTATTATCTGATTAAAAATTCAATGTTTCTTTCAAAGGCACTGTTAAAAACGTCACGGACAACACAAATTCCTTGATTCTTTATACAACTTCATAAGAGAAATATAATTAGAAGTAGAACTCTATCTTGTAGTCACAGCATTATCAACATACAATAATTGCTTGAATTCTGTACTTTTGGTCACATCACACATTTTAGAAGCCTCTTGTAAGTAGGAGTTAATAGTGATCAAACATGAGCCAATTTAACATTGACAAAAATCAGTCCTGCCCATTTGGCTGTTCAAATGGCAAATTTGGGGCTGACAGTTTTTTGCCCCTGGATGACAGTAAGTGACAGTGATGAAATAAAACTGAAATATCGATTCCGCCGATATGGTATCTTTATGCTTTAATATAAATGTGGAATCAAAATATTGATACTTTGGATACTTCAGTCTATTGGGGTAATGTATTTCATCACCAGGAACACAGTGGAAAGTTACTAAACTATTGAGATTTGTCTATATGGGGTTGGTAGGAACTACTTTTTCTTCCGTCTGGGTAAGTGTGTAATGCGTAAGTGCAGCTACACGCCACACTATTCGGTAAAGTCTCAGATGTATACACATATGCAGAGAGTAAACTGAGTCATGTGTGGCACTATTATGTTTCAGCTCCACAAATAGCCAAGACGCGTTTTGTGATGTTTGTGTAAAAACGGTAAGGAGTTGTGGCAACACAACTAACCTTGTGAAATACCTCAGGTTTAACGACAACACAAAATACGAAGCATTTATCACGACACGGAGCGAAGAGAGCAGCTTCACGTGCTGCTGCTCGGGCAAGACAAACGTCTCTGGCACTATCCAGGTACACAGGGAGAAAATGTGGTTTTCAAGCTAAGCACTGTTGTTGCTGTTTAAATTGTTCAAATGATTAAATACGGTAATTAAATTAGTAACAAAATAAATACGCGCTTCAACAAAGAGCTGCATGAGTTCAAGTTGGAGTAAAATTTGTATCTCCTGAGATACAAAGTTTTTGGTATCAGATCGGTATCGCCGTCACCAGTTTAAATTTTACTCAGTAATACTGAATCGTAAAGGAAATCGGTGGTGTCGAACATCACTAACAGTAACAGGAAGTCAGACAGACCCTAGGTTGTGTTCAAACATTTTGGTATTCTGGTCCCTTTTAGGTACGAGTGGCGGACAACTGATTGGGATGAATGTCTGGTTTCCCCTTTACTGAGCAAGCTGGACCGGCGTCTGGCTAACATCAGTAGTCTCTGCGGAGGGGGGGTGCAGACCAGAAAGACCTACTGTGTTCAAGTTCCTGATGACTCAACTCCACATCACAGGAAGGAGGGTAAGACAAAACCACAGTCATCACAGCTGAGCTCGGCTTTGAGATGTACAAAGACATCGTGGCCGTGCAGGCATGAAGAATAAAGAGTTTGCAGTGATGGTGAAGCTTAAGCATGTTCAAAGTATATCAAAGCTTATCTTCAGCTACAGTAGACTCTCCTGGGACTCTCCATGAGCTACTTACTCATTGGCGAAGCAGTTTCATTTAAAACTTAATCCCCATTGAGAGACAGCAAACCCTAGTGTGGCATGAAAATAGATAAATGGTAGGGAAATGTTCGTATTGATGTTTACGCCATACAGCAAATGCACAGAGCTGACACTGTAAGCATTTAAAACCACAACACTAAGTGGTTGCCATCAATTTAAGTGTTTTATGGCAACATAGTGTCAGTTGTTCATGTAGGGGATGAAGAAAGCCTGACAAATCTTGTACAAACGTTGCTTCCACAGCAGTTTAAAGTGTCACTCTGTCCTCACTGGATAAGCTGTTGTAAAAACAGCAGTCCACAGGGAGCATGTTTGTGAGGACAATAAAACATCTGAGGCCATGCTAGTGGCCCAGCGGGACAATAAAGCAAAGAAAACAATTAAGCAAGACAATGAAACAATTATTCACATTAGCAAAGGTGATGATGCATGTTTGAAGGGAAAGCAGAAACATTTGTGGATATAGTTTAACAAAGAACAGAAACCTAAAACATTTGTACCATTCAACATCTCGACATATTCCTGCTGGCAAAGAATTCTGCCCAAACCAGGGTACGCATTATTTAGGTTGAAAATATGTTCATTTCAGGAGATCCCTGTAGTCATTACACACTTAATAATCACAATGCTATAAGACGATCTGTGCTGAATCAGTAGAATAGGGTGGGTTGTCAGCAATCAGGGACGAGACCCACTATTCGTACTGCAAATTGCCAAAATCCGTGAATAATTGACGGCCATTACATATTGATTTTTTTTTTCTTTTTTTTTTTTCCCACACCAAAAAGTCTTGAATCGGTGGAGATAAACCACCAACAAGCATTTTTGAGGTTGCCCCGTCCCCCCCCAAAAAAAGAAAAACAAAATGAAAGTTTTAAAAATGAAAAAAATAAATTTTATTGAAAAAAGGAAAGCAAATTGAAAACAAATCGAAAAATAATTTCAACGGATATGTGAATCCACGGGAGCTGAACCATGCGTATGCGGGATCTACTGTAATTGCTACGACTACACTTTTCCAATGCTGTATTAATATCTACATTGTGAACTCCCTCAATTCACATCACAGAGGAACATTATCATTCCAACATTCCAAATGTCGCACAATTCTGTAAATGACACAAATCTTCTCTCAAAAAAAATGCCCGTAAAATTTCACAACTAAGTTTAGGTCAGACCATTACAGTGTGTGTCACATCAAGCGAGATGTCAGAGTAGTGAACCAAGGCCAGATCAGAATCAGAAGCAGAATCATCTTTATTTGCCAAGTATGTCCAAAAAAAACACACAAGGAATTTGTCTCCGGTAGTTGGAGCCGCTCTAGTACGACAACAGACAGTCAATTGACAGAGAACACTTTTGAGACATAAAGACATTGACAAAAAAAAAAAAAAAACAATCACTGAGAGGGAAAAGAGTTATTCGATACTGTGTTGCCTTGAGATACGAGTGCCGTGACTTTTAAGTGTTTTTAGAGATATGAGCCGTCTTTCACCCATTTTTTTTGTCTTGAGATACGAGCAAATAATGGTATTTCTATTCCCATTATTATGGAATATGTTATTTCTATTCCCATTATTTTCTCTGGGGAAAAGAAGTATTTGAAATACCAGGAAATCCGCTATCATTCCGGAACAGATTGTGTTTGACCTGTGAGGTTCCAATGTATTTCTTGGGTTGTATTTAATCTCTGTTACATTTGATGATTTCAAATTTGAGAAACTTGTCCTGCAGTTGCCACTTGCTAGATGGCAAGTAAACATGTCCAATTGGAAAATAAAGATACATTCCAGCAGCCTAGTTCCATATCATAACTGAAGTGCTAGGAGGTCAGAGGTATTTGTTTTCAGTGTGTAGTATATCAATGAAGCGCAACTATGGTCTGCGATGCGGGACAAAGATCAATACATAAGTTGCTGTGTTTACAACCCTAGCACAGCTTCAGATGATGTAAACCGATGTGGCTTCTGTCTTCAATGCGGAGCGCTTCTAGTGCTCGACTTATTCGGAAAACAATTTGCTGCTGTTGGATGTCTACAGTCCTGTAATTGTCACCCGTAGTTGAGGGAACAAAGCCGATAAATGTGTAATATACACTTTATCCATGTGTTTAAGCATGCATGTTATTTCTGCACAGAAGATCAAACACCATGTAAAATGACTCAGGGCAAGAAGACATTATGCAGGAAGGACATTTGCTGAATCTCTCTTTGGGCTCTCATTTAAATGGAAATGTGATATTCATTGATGTGTGGAAGTGCATCAAACTGTAATATTAGAGTAAATAAAAACTCCTGTGTTGTGGGCAGGGAGAAAATATTGTCACTTTGTTGTATAGAATTATTCTAGTCCCTGCAACTGATGTTTTTGGCTTTTCTTCAGTCTACAGATAGCGCCAGCATTACTTTGTAGTGAAACAGGTCCATCATGCCTTGCCTTTACTGGGAATTAGGTTTGAAAGTTAACATGAGTCATTCATGCAAGTTTATATTTGGTCTAATTAACAAAAACACATTTGAGGCTCTAAACAATAATCTGTTAATAACTATGCCAATAGATCTTAATAGTCTTCTATTGTATTTTTGTACTACTGCTAATTTAATCTTAAATTATTAATTCGACAAATCATCCAGATCAACTGGCAGAACTTCCAGAAAAGGTGCTTTAGCCGAATTGTTCTATTTAAGGTTTGTCTGCTAAAATATGCAGATGTGTTGAGGGTAATGACATTTAGAAGGTTGAGTCAAAAGATGGTCATTGACTTTATGGGCTCGATTTTGGTGACCATCTTAAATCAGGCCTGGTGTGTGGAATAACTCTGCGCGGAGGCGGGTGAGACCGGGCTTTCGTAATTTGGCAGACGTGCGCAGCCGGCATATTTAAAAAGAATGGGCGGTCTGCGGCGTTGTGGGAGTTAAGCCAGCCGAATTCAGTTGCCACCAATCAAAGCTCTCGTGTGGCGCAATGAGTCTCACATGGCGACATCTCCGTGTGGAAGAGCGATCCGTGTGTGACTGGAGTATTGTCAATGCTCTTGGCCAGTGTGGCATGATTTAACATGATTAAATACAGTATTACCGTAATTTCTCGTGTATAATGCGCATCCATGTATAATACGCACCCCCAAAGTTGACCTCAAAATTCTGGAAAACCCTTCTACCTATGTATAATGCATTTTTACAATGCATAATTTTGCTTCTACCCATATGATCAAAACATGAAATATTATCAGTATTTTGTTAGTTTTTTTCAAATAATTATTCTGAAGTTAAGCACTTTATTTGAACACATAATACTTTCTTTTTTATTTACTTGGTCTTATTTTGAAATTCGCAGCCCTATTTTTTTTTTAGTAAATGAGAAAACACACAGTTGTGCTCATATGTTTGATTACCCAGGCAGAATTTGTAATATTCTTTAAAGAAAACATGAAGGACCAGCCAAAACACATTTAATTTTATTTTAATGGGATTCAAATTAAATGTCAAGCATTTCAGAAAAGCATTATCATTAAACAAAACATAACCAACCATAAGGAAATTAATGATGGTTGTTGTTCAATCATCAGGCGTATTTAAAAAAAAATATATATATATATATATATATATATATATATATATATATATATATATATATATATATATATATATATATATATATATATATATTTCACAAATTCTGCCTGGGTATGTAAACTTATGAGCACAATTGTACATATATGCAGTCATATGTACCCCTGTCATATTAGAATGAAAGTGTAGGCTCCACCTTTTTCATAACCTCTAGGTGGCGGTGGCATATTGGAATGAAAGTGTACAGCTTTTTCATAACCTCTAGATGGGCGCATACATTTATAAAATGTGTAAGTTTTTTTTCATTTTCTCCTACCCATGTATAAAGCGCACTATTGACTCTTGACAATTTCTTGGGGGGGGAAATGTGCATTATACACAAGAAATTATGGTAGCTGGTGATAATTGTCGGTGAAGTAAACGTGTCTGCAGACATCATGCATCTCACCCAATGATTCCCAACCAATGTGAGCGCTCTTCAGGTGTGCCGTGGGAAGTTATCAAATTTTACTTAATTGCTCAAGAAATTTTTTATTTCCAAGAAATAATGCATCTTTATTCATCTATTTATGCCAGTGAGGCATAGTGACAGACAGAACAAATAAATGCTCTTCTATTAGATGGCAGGAAGTACATACATTAATTAATGTATCCACTTTTTGTGACATTTTTGTTTGTGGGTGTGCCGTGAGATTTTTCTCTTGTAAAATATGTGCCTGGGCTCCATTAAGGTTGGAAATCACTGATCTAACCCCACCCCAAATCGTTCATGTGCACCCCGAGCAACCCATAGCTGCGTGCCAGCCAGTGGGATGATTTAAAAAATATAATAATGATGATAACAATAATAATTAATTCAATGAATTTATTTCTACATTGATTAAGAGGGCTTGATGCCAGCTGTTCTCATATTTAGGAATGAAATACAGTACATCTGTCATCCACCACACGTCCACGGAGCTCACGTATCTGTCTTCTTGTGCCCCGATCAAATTCACCAAAATCCCGTGAGACGAGCTGTGCCAAAAGTTAGCCACGGTCTCGGAAGGCGTAAATTTACACCGATATTCTGACACCAAATTACCAATGTGAGCGTCTAATCTTAGCGCAGACCAGTCTGCCAAATTGGCAAACGCACGGCGGGGTTTGTGCACGTATGAAACTCAAGGTACGCCAGTTTTGCGCTCTGCCGCAGTTGTTCAGTCCACGCAAATAGACCCCAAGATGTGTCATATGAAATATGTGATAATACAAGAAGACAGCATGAGTGTGAGAATTCACACCAACTAAGGTAATAAATCCCGGCCGGACATTTTGTGAGAAGCCAAAAGAGAGAAATCTGGAGAGAAGGGGACATATGGTCACTCAACTCATGCTGTACAAATATCACCTTGAAAAAATGCTGCGATATGCTTTGAATTTTGATTTGGTTCTTCCGTACTGATGTTACAGCCTTCCCCAAGATTGATGAAAACCTGTCAGTCTCCTTGGAGACAGACAGACAGCTTGTAGTAAAAACTGATGTCACTCAGATGACACTTGTATCTAAACAACTTTTCCTCATAAACTGGCAGCTATTTCCAATTAAAACAAAATCACATTCATTCTGTTTTAACCTTTTCCAGGCACACAACAGCAGAAACAGATTTACAGTATATCCTCACAAGTTGTGTAGTAAAAGCAATGACAGGCTCCACTGCTTCCGATGTGTACTGGAGCTTTGCTGAAACCTGCTGCATCTCTTGTGTTTGCACAGTGGCCAGGCCTGTGACTCCAAGGCTGTGCGTGGGTCAAGAAGCGCCTTTGGCCGTCCAGAACTGCTCCATTCCCTGCCAGCATCGCTGCCTGCTCTCGCACTGGTCACCCTGGGGCGCCTGCGTACATGACAACTGCAAAGATCCACAGGGAAAGAAAGGTATTGAATTACAAAAAAAAAGTAGAAATGTCCAAGGTGGACAAATATTCCATATGTATAAAATAATTGAAAAGCAAGTGCGGATAAAAATATCTTCACCAATACTACCTTGTCTGCAAACTGTAGCGAAACAAACAGGGTGAGGGAAGAGGTTTGGTTTTACTATGATTGCTAATAACTTCTCTTTCCTTCCTTTTCTCCCTTCCTTTGTAAATCCATTTCCCTCAAACAAGAAGCACATTCAGTGAATGTGTTCAACTCCGATCTCTTGGAACCATAGTACTACAACTTGGGTTAAAAATGTGCAAAGATGAAATTCACAACCTGTCATTTTGTGCTTTTATTATATTGTAAGAGTAAGGTTTCATTCTAGTATATATGTTTGTTACCCGTGCAAATATGTAGAGCAGAGTGAAAAGATTTATTAGCCACAATATAGTTAATGTAGAGGTGTGGACATTAGTGCCATCTAAATCAGCACTCCTCAACCTTTTTTGAGCCAAGGACTGGTTTGACATGAAGATATTTTGACATACTGACATATAGAAAAATTTAAAGCAAATGACTAAATATAGAACTTAACATTATGCTGAATGTAGTTGTTGTAATTAGAGGGAGTCCTGCACTTTTTTCACTTTAAAGAGCAGGTCCCATCTTGGGGTAATCTTTCAAAAAACTCAAAAGGCTTTTCTCTCTTGCTTTGGCACCATGTGCCGAAGTACTTTTGATGACTTTATTGCCTAACCTGCGAGCCTGTTGTGATATGTTACCCGGAGAGCGTTTTGATGCGTGCAAGTCAGCGAGCAATAAACCCGTATCTTAAGTAGGACTGCGGTTATTGTCTTATATTGTCTGGTATTGTCTCATTATTTGGCTTGTTCCCCTTTTAGAAGAAGTTCTCTGAACACATTTGTTTTTGTTGTTGTTTCTTTACTCATTTTTCCTAGCTTGTGCACTTTTTTTTTTTATGTAGGTAGATCTACCTGACTTTTAAAATAAAACTTGTTTCAGACTCTGACCAATAAAATATTTACTTTTTTAGTTTCTATGTGCGGCTCAGTACTAAATGGCCTGCGCCCATGTACCAGTCTGCAGCTTGGTGATAGTCGACCCCTGAACTAAACGACTGAAATAGAACAATTATTAACTGTTTATGTATTCATTTTTATACTGTGACCGCTATTGGTCATGAATGGGACATGCAGAGTTGTATGTTTTAAACAACCCAATGTTTGTGGAGTATTATTTTTCCAATATTATTGTTTATTCTGGTATTAATTTTACATTATTTTAGTACTATTTCGGAACCTTTCATACAATTGTCTGCCTTTAGGCAAATGCTGAATTTAACTTGAATGAATGTTATTTCAATCAATAATAAGTAATACGTAATCTTGCTTTTTCAACAATGTAAAAATTGTTTGAGTAGAATGTGATGCATTCTCGCAAGTTAATTGAAGTTACATTAGTAGCAAAATGTATTCATCCTATGTCGGATGACGAGAGCTGCAGCGAGCAAACCGTCTGATTTAAAAAAAAAAAACTCACCTAATAAGTAGCTCATATGAGTTGAAATTGATAGGGATAATTGTACAGATGGGCAAGATGTGGAAATTACCACGCAGTAGAAAAAATATCTATTTACCACCGAGTTTCACGACAGATTGCCATGTTATATATTTACAACCAACTGCTCATGGAAATTGAGCTGAGTACTTTAAGTGTCAACACGATTTAAACAAACCTGAGGGCTGTTTCGCATACAGATGATTTAATTTGAGAGGTGTGCTATGTTTTGAAAGTTTAAACAATAGCTATAAGAGGTAATCCAGCAAACAGAGAAATGTGTGTGTGAATAAAACTTTTTTTTTGGTCTAAAAGTGACTGGCTAGACTAAGTCTGCTCTGAAAAAAAGCAGTACACGAACAAGCCATGACTGATGAAAACCAGAAAGAGAGCTCGCCTGTGGCTTTGCTCTTCGTCCCCAAGAGGTTACGAGAGACGGACAAGATGCTTCCTGAGTTTGTGTGTGTAGGTGTGCAATTCGCTGGCATGCAAAAGCCTTCAGGATGGTGCTGTCTCACTGCATTTTAGAGCAGGTAAACAGGTGTGTCACAGCCTTCAGACAAGCTTGGCATTCAGTGTGAGTTACACACCTCATGTATGTGTTAGTATGCCAAAGCTGCTGGCGTGTAACCGCTCTGCTAAAAGGGCAGCACGACCTCATCGCTGTCGTGTGTAAATGTGCATGAAAGCCCCCAAGGGAAGGATTGAAGTGTGGATTGTTCAGGTCAGTGCCCACACTGGTCTCCATGGGACCACGGCATCTCGTCTCCCAGACACTTTCATTAATATATTTCAAGGGGTAGAAGACGTAGCATCTGCTGTTTTTCACATCCTTCTCTAGTGACACATAGTGTTTAGGCTTTAGTAGACCCAGATCACATAAAGGAAACCAATACAATATCAAAAGCAGTGAGCCTTGCCAGAAAATTGATCCAAGACTTGTGTGCATGAGGTTCGTGGGATGCCATTTTGTTTGAACACGTTGGGCTCTATTTTTTAGAAGGCGCAACTGGCCTGACAATTTGGTGGCAAAAGGTTGATCTAAATTTATGCCTGCTCGCACTAAGTCTTAATTTTTTTCGCAGTAGGAAGACTGCTGGTTTCGTGCGATCAGACACATACTGAGGTCCGTTGACACGTGTGATACTTATACTATACTTTAATACTAATACTTTAAATTTGCCCTGCAGTACATGCTTTTCATGTTTTAGCTGACTCTCATCGCTTATCAAATTTTACTCTGTGATGTAAAGGCATTTAACTATGGGGGTTATTTAATAGAGCTTTTGTAATTATTTTACTTGAGGTCAGAGGGGAGACTGGACTGCTGTGTCTTCACACAGTGCTGTAGCTCACCTGCTTGAAATAACCAGCTTGACCAAGAGGCATATCAATTATTAAAATCTCTTCGGCGCACTCATGCCAAAATAGTTTTTTTGTGGTGTGGATTTCAGTAGCAGTAAGTGCACCGGGCATTGCTGCAATCGATCGACGCTGTCTCTGCTCTCCAACCAACCTCTTGGACAGTACAGGTCAGGATTGTTGGAGGATGTATTGTGTAGACGCCGACCCTCCTGGAGATTAGATGTTCCACCTGTGGAAGGAAATAATGTAGGACCTTTGTGGCAAATGTCAGGGCTTTGTTAAAATGAGTATAGCTGAAGATGAATGTGACTGCTCTTCCAGTGTAGCGGAAATACCCCAGGGAGGTGGTCAGTGCCAAGTTTACAATTATTTAATCTCCAACATTCCTCTTTGTTATCAAGGAATTGGAAACTCTTGCAAAAGTTAGTTATTTCTTCAAGTAAATCATTCAGTCATGTCCAATCAGCGAAGTCTGTTTTTTATTTGATTTAAAAAGAACAACTTTAATTACAAATCTAGCTTTGAGGCAATTTCATGCTGTTATGGTGCTGAAACGAGATGATGGAGAGGCTTGATAATAATGCTGCAAAATGTTGTTGGATTGTTATTACAACATTTTGAAATTGTCTCATTTAAAGATATTTGCTCATATCTATGTGACATTTTTCAGTAGTTGAATAGATTATAACATTGTACTGTATATGAGTCACTGCAACAGCACATTTAAGTCGAAAGCAGAATGAGGAAATACATGATGTCAATTGCTGTCGGAAGATGGAGGCAATTTGTCAAGATTTCATCTGTGAAAAGGTAGAACATATTAATTTTTTTTTTTTTTACAGAAAAGCCTAACCCCCTGGTTTTGCATTATATTATGTGTTTATTTTCTATTTATTGGCATTCACAAAAGTTACGAGACACCTGCATGCATGGATCCTTTAATAAAAGTATGATATGAAACGGATGACTAACTTTTTTTTTTTTCCAAATAAAAGAGATTTTGTTATGGTCTGGTAAAACCAAGGTTAAACTTTTGGGCCATACTCTAAGACACAAACAAAACACTGCTTATCACTAAAGAATACCATACTTATAGCGAAACAAGGTGATAACAGCGTCATGCTTTTGTTTTGTTTTTCTTCAGCTGGAACTGGGGCTTTAGACAAGCTGGATGGATTATGAGATGTTCCAAATGGTAGTCAGTTTTAGCACAAAACATTCAGGCATCTGCAAGAAAGAAAGTGGGGGGGGACATCATGAATGACTACTAGAATGACTGATCTTTATTTGGGGTTATTCAGAGGCACTTTAACATGAGTTTGAATGTGATTGGTCAATTCTGCTCACAGCCACATCACAAGTTATACACTTGTGCAACCACATTATCTGGAAAATATGTTGAAATGATTCATCCTGGTCATTTTTTTGTTTGTTTTAATATCAAAACAACTTCGAATTTTACCAGTGTTGTGCAGACAGTTTATATCCACTTTACGTGTAGTGAAAAGCGATCAAAACAATAATCCAGCGCATGTATTTATTCGTAATTTACTATCCATAATAGGGACTTTGTTTAGAAATACAGCACAGTATTCAGTGTTGCTGAACCCCTGAAGCAGCAATGATGTAAATGTTCCCACTACACCAGTTTATAGCGGCCAAATTATTTTCCCGAGAGTTATGTAGAGCCAATGTACCTGTAAAACTATTAAAGGCTCCTCCATCTCAGTGAGACTCAACAACAGCAGCAATATGTTTTACCGTGACTCATACCAAATGCTGTGACGTGACCCCAGTCACTGACACCTTCCCGTTCCCGAAAGCGTCACCACTTTGCTCCTTCCTGTTTTCACTTGTCTCTGTGCCAACTTTGGACATTATGTTTGAATGTTTATGTGTGGTTCTTTTTATGTTAATTCTCAAAGTAGAAAGAGAATAATAGACTCGTATGACCTGTGCGTGTTGCTAATAATCACTAGCAGTAATCCTGATGCCTTTAAGGACGTTGTAATACTTACTACCAGGTACCACAAGGAGTTATTCTTTAAGTAGCTGGTCAGCCAGGGTTCAAAACGTGCCAATATGTAAAGCACAACTCACTGGGCATTGGGCAAGCAGATTCATCAATGCTGCATCATTGTAAGAATTGAGATTACATTAAACATATATGCTAATGTTAGTTTAGCTGGTTGCTATGTTTTAGTGCTGGACACTGCAGTATTGTGCTCCGGAGTATCCGCCCTCAGTCTCCTCTTCAGTAACACTCAAGACTCAAATCTCCTGACGCTGCAACTGTAACATAGTCACAGTGCTTCATTTTCCCCCCCACATTTTGTTATGTTACAGCCTTATTCCAAAAATGAAAAAAGAAAAGCACATCACATCCCCTCATGACACAATGTGAAAAAAAATGTTGTTTTTTGTGGGATTAGGGGTTGTTTTTTCAAATGTATTAAAAATAAAAAAAACTAAGAAATCCCATAAGTATTCATAGTCTTTGCTCAATACTTTGTTGATGCATCTTTGGCACAACTGGGCACAGCTATCTTTGTGCAGTTTGGCTCATTCCTCTTTGCAGCACCTCTCAAGCTCCATCACATTGACTGGGGCTGTGTCGGTGCACAGCCATTTTTAGATCCCTCCAGAGATTTTCAATTGGATTCAAGTCTGGGGTCTGGCTGGTCCGCTCGAGGACATTCACAAACTTGTCCTGAAGCTACTTCTTTGATATCTTGGCTGTGTGCTTAGGGTTGTTGTCCTGCTTAAAGACGACCCTCGCACCAGTCTGAGATCAAGAGCGCTTTGGAGCAGATTTTTATCAAGTATGTCAGTCTCCACGCAGCTGCATTCATCTTTCCCCCAATACTGATTCGTCTTCCAGTGAGTAAAACAGAAGATGAAAAACGCCCACTGCCTACTGCTGAAAGCGCCACGCTTCACTATAGGGATGGTAATGGCCACGTTTCCTTCAAACATGATGTCTGGCATTCACTCCAAACAGTGCAATCTTTGTCTCAAAAGACCAGAGAAGAGTAGAGCTGAGCCGAGACAAGAAAATCTGAACTAATTAAAACTGTCAGAGGTGGTGTCCATACCAAATGGTATGGAAATCCTAGGTAATGTATTCTAACAACCTCTCTTCTTTCTCTCCTTTTTGGTCTTCTCTGTCAGGTTTCATACAAAGAAGGAGAGAGGCATTGTGGGCATCCTGCATTCCGCTGGATTGCTGCCCTCATCTGGTGGAGTCCATCCCCTGCGAGGACCCTGCCTGCTACCTGTGGCAAGTTCAGCAAGGCAAATGTATGCCCAACAAAAGCACCTGTGGTCCCGGAACTGTGGTCCAAAGTGTGAAGTGTGTCAGTGCTGAAGGTATAATTTTCTCTTCCTTTAGAAATAAAATTATGACAATAATCAAAAGAAGTTGCCATATAGTGCAGTGCTTGTTATCTTCCCAAAAGTAGGCTGTTCGCGACCTGCCTCCATGGTGGGGAGTCAAATGAGAACCAACTGTTATTGTATATTTGTATGTGTACATAGAGTATAATTGTAATTGGTTATTGATCACATTAACCATTAGAAAGATATGTATACTGTTTAGCAAATGTTCGATGTCTTTCATTTTTCATAAGCGCAATTAAAAATTAATCATTCTTTTTAAAAACACAAACAAGAGTTTCAACAATCGTGTGCAACATTGTGATGAATGTATAATGTGATCCAATATATTATTTATTACGTGGGCATCACTGCATTTATAGCTACAGAAAAGATTCAAAGAAAACTCCATACCCCTGCTTCCTTCTCTCCATCCTTCATTCTTTCCACCTTTCCTTCTTTCCTTCATTAGTTGCCCATCCGCTAACCAATTGTCCTGCATCAGCCACTTAGAGAGTCTAATGAATTTTGACAGGCTGACAGGCAAAGAGTCTTGATGGATATGAGGAAAATGAATGAAATTAGCCACGCTAGAATACTTTCTTAAAGAATGTTCACGTGTTGATCACCACTGCACTTTTGATTGACTTATGAGACCCTCCAAGTGCAATGGGTTGCTTCCACCCAGTGTCAGGGCCACCTCGGAGCCAAGTCAGTGTAATAATGGAAAAACGACAAGATAAAGGACCAGTGAGGCATTCTAATTAGTTGGCTGAATCACCTCAGCTGACACCTCCATGTGAAAAGAGCCCTTGCTTGACTCGACTTCCTCACCTAAGATATTTTCAATTCTTCCCAAACCTTTTGACCATGAGTGCAAGTCATCTCCATTGGCGCTACCGGAGACCTTTGTGGCAGCATCATTACAACAACAAGAGCTCATCCAGCACCTCCATCTTTCCCTTAGTCAGGGCACCATATCAATCTCACCCTAGAGGAACCTCTTGTGCCCCCCCTGGGAGCTTGCAGAATATATTACCAATTCTTTTTTTTTTTTTTTTTTTTTTTTTTTTTTTTTTTTAACAGTGAAACTGCTAGGGTCAAGTGCAATACATTCTTGGACGCTGGTCAAACTCCCAATATGTTCATATTTGTAAAAAGTTGTTGTTTTATTTTCTGAAAGAACCAAAATAATCTTTTGCAAGGTCAGACTGTAGGCACAATAAAAACGGTATTTACTTTACTGACGAAATTGTAACATTTTAGCGACAAGGGTGAAATACAAAGGAGTAGGACCACAGATCTCACCTCATGCAATCTCATTTAAAAAAAAATTATAATAATCTATTATGAAATTAATGTCGTGCTGATTATAGTTTCTTATAACAATTGAATAGAAGTGTTACAAAAGAATGTTGGCAAAAAAATAAAAACTAAAGCCATGAATAACAATGTTGGAAAACCTTACTTTGTCTGTTGCGTTATGCGGGGAAAATCTAAAATTGTCTGCATCACTCAAGTGACTTGCTTCCAATAAGTCCACCTCACTCAACAAAAAAAATTTCTTTATAATTTTGTAGCGTAAATATAATTTGTATCTGATGCTTGCAACACTCAGTTTTTACTTAGTCTTTGTGAAAATAAATGTCTTGACAGATGACAGAGGAGAGTGTTGTTAACAAGCCTGTACATTTTGAATGAAAAAGAAATCGCAAAGTATATAAAATGAGGCTTCAAAATCGTGAAAAATCAAGCCCTTCTCTAAGCACTCAAACGCTGTGGGCATTTCCGCTGTCTGCGCTGAAACCACGCTCCGCTCAACTGTCAAACAAATACGTTCATACGTCCGGCATTTTTCTAATGCCTACACATCATATATGTTACAGCTGCAAAAATATATCAGCTTAAAGCCTCCGGTGGCTGGAATATATCCCTCTGAGTCGTCGCAAGGCTTTTCCATACAGTGACGAGAGGCGCTAGCCATTAGCTAGCTTGTGTGCTAACATGCTTCCAGACGCTGCGGACGGGTGGTGGGCACATCCAATACATCACCATCTCACTTGTGTTTTGTCGGTGTGAAGGTCCACATAACAGAGATGCTACAGGGAAAGTTAACCGTTTATTAAACACAGCGTCACAAACGCTGTTTGTTGAATCATTTGTGTGGGAGCCACCCCGCAAATGAGATGTTGGAGCTCAAGGGGTTTATTCCACATAATACAGAATTTTCAACTTCATTCCGCTTGTGGCTCACACTACATGACAGATAGTTAAGCACATGCTTTCTGCTAGTTATATACTCCCGATGTTTTACGTTTCAACATACGTCACAGGTGACTCAAGTGCATCACTGGGCGCCGTTTTACGCCCCCCCCCCCAAAATCAGAAAAACTGAAATGGTGAAAAACTGTTTAATGCTATAGGCCCACAATTGAGTATACTACACAGTTCTCAGTCTTTGCCTGGTTTCAGCAGTTATTATATATATAGAAACAAATCTCAGAATTCACTTCACAGGGTCTTTAATCAAAATTGCATAGCTGACTTCCTCATTCATCAGTATCCTCTATCAACTAAATGCCTAGTTGTATTGTTTACTAAATAGTGGTCATTTCAAAAGCATCCAGCTGATCACAATACAGAATTCAAATTGATTCTGGGGCCCAGCAAAGAGAAATATCGCAGGGTTATTCCGGGACGCATGAGGGACGAATGCTTTGTAATATAAAGTCTGAATATACTCCTAATTACATTATGTTTTGTCTATTCACTTGGCTTTGCCATCTGTCTATTCAATTCACTCCACATATGAGACAGTGTCCTCGGTGAACGCAGATCAGCAGCCTCTGTGTATAATATCGGTACATCTTCATCAAAGCTTCTTTGTTGACAGAAATTACTACTGATTACACACCAATTCAAGTACTGACACCTTCATTATCACAATACTGTTTATCATGATTGTATGTATTGTGTGTTAGTTTGCAAGCGTGGTATGATTGGGTTGATCGGATTTAGCTGTTCCTTTAGCACTTTTGTTCAATTGTTAATCACATTTACAGTGGAATAAGTCAAATGAAAATCCACACTTTGAAACAAGACCTACTCAATCTGTGATGCTCTTATGATTTGATTGATCCACATTGTACAATTTTTATCTGAAATTGTTACTTTTGAGCCCAAAGTCTACCAACCAACTGAACGCCTTTACCGTCTACCTGAACTAACTCTTTTTTATCAGTCTGGAACGCTCACACAACATGTTAAACATGTCATACATTTAACAGTGCCATTAAGAGTATAACGCATGCCTCAAAAAAATCAATCGTGATTCTTGATAGCTTTTCAGAGACCCCTTTTGATAGTTACCAGAGTTTCTTTTTAAAGTGCCCTGTTATTTTATATAGCTTTATCTAAAAGGCCGTCTGAGGGGATTTGATGCGATTATTAGCAGACAAGCAAAGGGAAGCGCTTTATCCATAACTACCTCAGTTAAAAGATTCATCGGTGAGTGGGTGAGCGGAACAAAAAAATATTTCAATAGGCATTCAGGTAGCGGCGGTGTTATCTGAGAAAAAGCCACAACTACCGTTCCCTGTATTAATAATGCAAAAGAACCTCAGGGCAGCCATCTATTTGCAGAGTTTCCCCTCCCATGTTGTCTCTCTTTCACAGACATACACTCACACAAAGTTATGACTCAAGCTTTTAATAGTTTCATATTACCATTGTTTGTAGCAGTTTTTTTTTTTTTTTTGGTATTTCAACATATATTGATTAATGGGTCATTTATTTTTTTGCATTGCTGTTGAATGGATAGGAAATTTCTATATTATTAACATACCTACGTGCAAAGTTGTATAATAAGCCTCAAGCAATCCAAGCAGTGTTTTCTATGAGCTGACATATTTGATCTGCAAGTTGTGAAACTATCCAAAATAAAATCATTTCCAAACTGGTTAGAAGTTGTTTTTCAGTATATACAGTAATTGCCATAAGCCATTGCCCCAATGTCACCAGTGGGATTTTATCAATGCCTCCAGCAGACTTATGGCTCCACTGTACACACTGCAGTTATTTTACTGGCTGTAGTGAGATCAGTGTCGCTTTATGGACAAAAGGTCTTCCAAAATCCCCAAAGGAGTCTTTCATATCTTTGTAATGAAGTGATACCCACATTTGCTCTGTAAACGTCTTCTTTTCTTGTACCAAGACTCCTGGAGAGGAAATAAAACAACAAATTGGTTGTCAAATCTGTCCTCGGGTTGTTATTGTTAAACCATTTTACATTTTTTAAGAGTTCAAACAAGAGAATGATGCTGCTCTGTGTGAGATCCCATGATGTTTCATGTTATCAGGTTGACAGTAGATCTGACCCCAGAGAGTCTTGTGGCCCTTAAATTTGGGCCACTTATGGAAAAATGCTGTATTGTGAAAACTGAATCTCCGTTTTTCATGACCGAGAGTTTTACTGGGAGCACTTATAAACATTCAATTAGAGCAAGCTAAAGGAAGAAGGACATATTGTAAATCTGCAACACATCAACACACTCATTATCCTTTGATTAGAATAAAAACGATTTTATTTCTTTTGTTTTGGATGTTTAGAGAGATTTCCAGATTATTTTTGCCTTCATTTTGTATTGGAAGAATGTTTCCAGTAGCTAGGGGGTGTTCATTTGATTTCTTTTTTTACTTTTCTTGTTTCCCTTGCCCAGGTGAGGATGTTCCCATGACTTACTGTGCAGAAGGCCTTCCACCGAGCCAGGCGCCCTGCGAGGTGCCTTGTCCTGCAGACTGCGTTGTTAGCGCCTGGTCCTCCTGGTCGCCCTGCTCACACAGCTGTGCCTCTAAAACTGCAGAGGGCCGACAAAGTCGCACACGCACTGTGTTGGCCCTCCCAGGAAAAGGTGATTTTATTTTGGCGTGATTATATTTTCTGTCAGAACTACGCAGACCTTTTTTCCCCCCCACATGCACACTTACAGCTCATCTGCGTTTATGATATCCATCTGTCAGCAACAAGCACAGAGGTGATCATTTTGTCACCCAAACCTTTACCTGTAAGCGCTAACTACACCTTGAGATGCCATTGAAAATGTTAAATGTGACATTGATTGGTGGAGCTAAAACCCCACTGGAAATGTGTCTGACATTCTGCCACAAATAAGATTTTCGCTGTGATAATATGGCCCTGCCTGCATTCTCCACTTTCCTTGCAGTAAGGCTAAATGCTGGACTCTAATGTAGCTGTTTGTACCTTTCCCAGGGCCAAATAGGTAGCAACATGTTCCCAAGATGTAAAGTGTCAAGGGTACAAAGAGAACACATTTACCAGTAGTTCCCTATTGATCCCTCAAACTAGGGAAGAAGCTTGGAATGTACTAGAATATCGATGGACTGACAGACGAACAGGCAACTAACAAATTCAGGCTTCCGCAACTGAAAGTAGAGAAAATTTGAAAAGGATGGAAGGAACATGAACTTGTTTCAAAAGTGGCATAACATCCAGAAAATGTCTTTTTTAAGCTGTGGCATGATGCCTCAGCAAATCTGCATTGGGTGGACAACATCAAACAGCCGTATTATAACACCAAAAGAAGATTTTCTTGTTTAGATTTGAAAAAAAATAGCTCAAAAAAAATATTTCTGTGTTATAGTGACCCATGACAATTACACTATAATGCCAGTCAACAACCAAAAGGTGCAATGCTCAGCGTTTAATGCCAAACTGTCTTTTACTGTTAGGCGTCTGAAATTAAGTTTCGTGATGTGCAACATGTTTTCTGAAGATGCTAATTACAGTTTTGAAGATATAGGATTTTACTCATATTTCTTAATATGCCTTTTCAATGTCTTCAGAGTTCCTTTTTTTTTTTTTTGGTCCTTCTTTGTCACTCAAGCTGTCTTCACCGTTAATGCTACTGTTATGTTGTTGCAATCCACCAGAGGGATCTGTGAGCTTAAGTGCCAGGATGAGGCAGCCGTTTTGCATTAACACAATAGCAGGCAGCAAAATAAATGGTGTTATTTCTGAGATTTGAATGAATATCTATGAATCGATGAAAGTGTTGGAACTATTGCATGTCTTTACCGTTATTATGATTGGACAAAAATAAGAGTGTAATGGCTTTAATAAATAGTTGGGATCATTTATGCACTTGTGTCTGCAGAGTTTGAAGTGCAACACTTATGATTTTTATGAAGCTGTTTACTGTATGGCTTTACCATTATGCCCTTTTGTCTTCACCATTATAAAAAGAAGTGTTTCTCAATGGAACACCACCGTTTGTTTTGTCAATAAGGATAGTCTTTAGTATGAATGCCTTAAATTTTAAATCATTAACTCTTTGAAAATAGGACGTTAAACCTGGCATCTTCAGCATGGGAGACATTTACCCATATAAAAACAAGGCGGGATTAAAAAAAAAAAAAAAAAAAAAAGCTAAATTTGAATGTTTTTTTTTTGTTTGTTTTGTTTTTTGTCTGGCCCAGAAGGTAAAGAGTGTCCAGGCGCGCCAGCTTTGGAGGAGTGGAGAGTTTGCAATGACCATCCTTGCCTGGTATTCTATTGGGAGGCTTCAACATGGGGGCCGTGCATTAACAATACTTTGGATCTCAATGGAACAAACTTCTGGAATAGCATCGCTACCTGTGCTATGGGAGTCCAAATTCGTAAAGTCACATGTATGAAGATGAATGGTGGATCGGTTGTGAGCAAAAGGTATGTTGTACAACCTGTCGTATCTGTACGATTGATTCATATGCAGTATTTGTTGGATTTTACACGTCATAGTTTAGGTTTAGAAATTAGCATGCCAACTCTGATAACTAAATTACAGCATGTACTGCGTATTGTGAAGTGGAATGAATGCATTGTGTCATTGCAAAAAAAAGAAGATAATTCAGAAAATGAAACTAACATGGAAACGTACAATTAGAAAACTTAAACAATAGTACTTCAAAATACAGCACATGCTTTGTGGATTTAATTTAATTTTTACCAATTATTTTTCTTCTGTCTTCTCTTCATTTCCTTTTGTTAAAGTTTAACGTTAAGTTTAGGTTTTTTAATTGTAAATTATGTAAGAAAGGAATATTTATTTATTTATTTTTTTAAGCTAAGATGTGTATGGCATATTCATTTCATTCATGGAATTTTAAAATCTTCCCAGAGTGGGTGTTGTGTTTTGAAATTGTATTTCTTAACTTTTGCACATTTGTCTTTTTTTTTTTCTTCTTTGTGATCACATTTAACCTTATCTTTGACCATTGTTGGTACGACTCCACACAACACAATTCCAAACGCTGTTATTTTAACAATGCTAATGACAGCACCAGGAAGAGGCATAAATAATTCATACGATTTTGCCCTTCTTTAGCTCCATATATAATTGACAGTGCTCTAAACTGAATTATAGAAGGGATTTTTACCCCTTACCCGCACAAATACAAAGGTTGTATTAAGAGTTGACAACATGGCAACAGGTTATCCTTTAGCAGAGCGGATGGTAACATAAAACACCTTACATCACTATTCACTAATCACTGATAATGGGGTTATTTTTTGTTGTTTTTGGATTTTTCATATTTATATAAACAATATAATGTCTTCTGCTCAAACCGTCCTCTGGTCTGAATTGCTGATCAGTAGTAATAAATGTATCTTTACATCAAAATAAACTATTCATTTGCTGTTAGATAGTTTCAGTAATTCAATTTTCATGTTAATTTTTAATATAGGACCCATATATCATATTTGTTCATTTCTCTTGTAAGCAGCTTTTGCCTCTTGTTAATGTTTGATGAAGAGTTGTTAAACCTGCCAAATTTGAATGATTAAAAAGATTGCCAAGTGAATAACATAAGGATTCAAAATCATAAAAAATCAAAAGCCGTAACCTCCGCTGTCAGAGGACGTGTTCGCTGAATGCGCTGGAAGCACGCCCGACTCATTTGGAACCCATTTTAGCCCTGCCCAAAAAAATCTGAAAAACTGAAATGGTGAAAAAACTGCTTGACACTGTTTCTCCCCAATTGTCTTTGCACATGTTTTCAACAATAATCTTCAAACATCTCTAATGTATTTAGAAACAAATTTCTGAATTCACTTTACAGGGTCTTTAAAAGAAACTCATTGAGTTTGCCTGTATTTGTGTATGATTATTTTATACTGGCATATACTCTATGTTTCAAACAGATCTCAAAGATGTGCACAAAGTCATAACATTTGAAGAATCCAGCATTTTAAATCTTTTTTTTGAAACCATAGAAGCAATGGCAATGGGGTGACAACCACAGTGAAGGGAATTTTGCCTTGGTGTTCATAGGTTGTAATTTTCATCACACATTTTACAGACACCATTTTGCAGATTTTTGTGGGACATCCCTTTGTTAGACCTCCTAAGGGGAAATTACATTTTTACACTCTGCTACATTCAACATGCTCTACACTTGGCCAAAAATACGCACATGTACAATCAGGATCCTTTGGGCATGTACAAATGAATGCCTCGAGCAGTTGGGGGTTCGGTGGTTTGCTCAAAGCATTTTGCTTGGGGAATGAACTGGCACCTCTTCAGCATCAAGCCCTAATCTTTGGTCAGTGGTATTATTTGTACCAAGCCATCCTACAACGACAACAAGTGAACTGCCCACAGACTGAGCTACTATGACAAGGGTTTGGCTATTGACTACTGCATGACTTGAGCAGTTTATCTTTTGGTATAATTGCATTTATTTATTTATTTATTTGCAAGTGTGAAATGTGTAGAGACACACTTTTTCATCAATTAATAATTCAGCGAGGGATTGGGCAATTCCTAGCAGTTCTCACAATTATCATCACTATCTCGTCGAGAAAGATTTCTAGTCCTCCAGCCCATTAGGTATATTGTTTCACACGTAACAAAAATGTTCTATTAAAAATATTGATCTCATGAAGTACAATAACAGCATCATCTTTTTTTTATGTGAAACTGTTTGATAAATGCTAACAGCAAGCAACATCTTTCCCTAATCATTTGTGTGTTGATCTGAATTGAAAACACAAAACAGAAGGGAAATGGCTCAGAGTTTGGGAAATCTGCTCACAACTCTCAAACATCCGATCATCTTACAATTCTATGTTTCCAATGTTGAAACAGTTTGGTCAGTTTCCTTTTTTATTATTTTTTATTTTTATTTTTTTTGGCTCCAACACCACTGTGCCCTAGTGCATAAAACACTATCTCTAAAGCCATGCACAGCAAGAACTTGCACAGAATCCTGACCTCGACTTTATCAAACACCAGTGAGATGAACAAAAGCAGACATTTTGAGCAGGGTCTTCTCTCCGGTCACAAATGGTCTTCTGGGTGAAGAGACAAATATTCCTACAGACACACGCCAACATTTTGAAGAAAGTCTTCCGACCCTTTAGTTTCAAAAGGAAAAGCAATAACATATTTTCTTTCATTTTCACATCATATAGACGCGTATTGGCTATGAAAACTATGATGGAAAAAACTATATATTAATACACAAAATGGGGCTGTGATATTTAAAAAGATACATTGCATGTTTTCAGTATTTCATAATTTTTATAGCTTGAATATGTGCGATGGGTGTATATACAGCACTTGGTGTTCCACACCATAGTTTTTACACAGTGACGATATTTCTCAAAGTCTTATTCTTGGAGTAGTTGACAATATCCCCCAGCTGCCCAGTTGCATTATTGTGTCCTTTGGCATGCATCACTGCAAAAAGGGAAGGAGGATAAAGTTGAGGCAGGAAAGTTGTATGTCTCATGCTCGCTGTACTTGGGTGTACTTTGATCAGGTTCTTGTGCCTGCTGACTTTCTGCTACTGGCAGTAATGTGGCACCATGCTGAGTCTCAAGTGAGACCTGTATCTCGGTTGCTTGGTCGAGTAAAGTCACTTAGTGGGGGGAAAAAATAGCTCTGCTCCTGGTGTTTTTGTGAGAAAATGTGTGTGTGTGTGTGTGTGTGTATTGGGGATATACAGAAAAATACCTCCTGGTGGATGAAGACATCAAAGCATATGATTTACTGTACATAGCCGCATGAATTATGAAACATTTCAAAGTTGCAGCATTGACAAAACACTGCCAGCGGCTTGTCATAAAATACGTGACGCCAGATATATGAAAGCTTAAACAGGGATTAGACAACGCAATGATTTTCCATTAACAAAAGTACACTGGTTAAATATCATTGATGTGCTTTTTAAAGTGATAACGATGTGTCCTTGGAACTGCATAATTGGTCGGTGAACAGTTTGCTTAGCCTTACTTTTGTCAGGTTTAATTAGCAGGCATGCTGCGGACTTTAATTGATTTTTCCCGCGGGAGTCTCCTGGGTCTTCATGGTACTAATAGTGGACAACTGATGCTATGCTTGTAAACAGGGATACACATATTCACATTCGTGTTTAAAGAATTGCTATCAACCTATAGACACAAAGTGCCATAACTGTTTGCATTGAAGTAATTAATCAATGGGACATATAAATGATCACTGAAGCTTTCCCCAGGGAGACATAGATTCCACCAGTGACACAGAATTGGCATTTTACCACCTCATTAGGATGCTATTGGGATAATTAGCCAGCACGTTGCAGTGTGGTACGCACGAGTTCCTAACAGTTCTGAGGTTCTGCGTTTGAATCTCAGCTCTGTCTTTCTCTTCCAAAAACATGTATGTTCGGTTAATTGAAGACCCAAATTGTTCATAGACGTGAATGTGAGTGTGAACATTTGTTTGTCTATATGTGCTCCTGGAAACCAGTCCAGTCAGCTGGGAAAGCCTCCAGCTCAGCCGTGACCCTAACGAAGGCAAGCACTTTAGAGGATAGTTGGATGGGTGGATTTTATGTTTTTTTGTTTTTTTTGTTCAACTAACAAAATTTTCTTCCACCAACCTATCTGGCTTATAGTGCTTATACTACTGTAAAACCATGTTGATAACAAAGGCAAAGAGTTTTTCCATAAAAATCAATAGCAGTATGAAACTGGTTGTCACTAACAGTTTTTTTTGTTAAGGTCCCATTTAAAGTAACTTTTTCAGATGTGCTTTTTGTCCAATTGCAACTAAAAAGGAATATTTGTGCCTGAATGGAAAGAAAGCAAAAAAAAGAAAGAAACAAAGAAAGACAGAGGGTAAAAACATGGGAAAACTTACCAAAAGTAAAAGTTAAGGAAAAACCACTCCTTTGGACCCTCAACTCTTGAACGCCTTAAAGCTGCAGTTGTCAGACAAAAATATTTCAACACTTTTATCCATTTAAAATGACTACTACTTTCCAAAAATATGACAATTTGTTTTGCTTGTACAACCCCAATTCTAATGAAGTTGGGATGTTGTGTTAAACAAATAAAAACAGAATACCATGATTTCCAAATAATGTTCGACCTATATTTAATTCAATACACTACAAAGACAAGATATTTAATGTTCAAACTGATAAACTTGATTGTTTTTAGCAAATAATCATTAACTTCGAATTTTATGGCTGCAACACATTCGAAAAAAGCTGGGACAGGTGGCAAAAAAGACTGAGAAAGTTGAGGAATGCTCACAAGCAAAGATGGGGTGAGGTTCAACTCTTTGTGAACAAGTGCGTGAGAAAATAGTCGAACAGTTTAAGGAAAATGTTCCTCAACGTACAATTGCAAGGAATTTTGGGATTTCATCATCTACGGTAATAGATAATATCATCAAAAGGTTGAGAGAATCTGGAGAAATCACTGCATGTAAGCGGCAAGGCCGAAAACCAACATTGAATGCCTGTGACCTTCGATCCTTTAGTTGGCACTGCATCAAAAACCGACATCAATGTGTAAAGCATATCACCACATGGGCTCAGGAACACTTCAGAAAACCAATGTCAGTAAATACAGTTTGGCGCTACATCCGTAAGTGCAACTTGAAACTCTACTATGCAAAGCAAAAGCCATTTATCAACAACACCCAGAAACGCCGCCGGCTTCTCTGGGCCCGAGCTCATCTAAGATGGACTGATGCAAAGTGGAAAAGTGTTCTGTGGTCCCACGAGTCCACATTTCAAATTGTTTTTGGAAATTGTGGACGTCGTGTCCTCCGGGCCAAAGAGGAAAAGAACCATCCGGACTGTTATCGACGCAAAGTTCAAAAGCCAGCATCTGTGATGGTTTGGGGCTGTGTTAGTGCCAATGGCATGGGTAACTTACACATCTGTGAAGGCACCATTAATGCTGAAAAGTACATACAGGTTTTGGAGAAACATATGCTTCCAGTCCAAGCAACGTCTTTTTCATGGACGCCCCTGCTTATTTCAGCAAGACGATGCCAAACCACATTCTGCATGTGTTACAACGGCGTGGCTTCGTAGTAAAAGAGCGCGGGTAGTAGACTGGCCTGCCTGCAGTCCAGACCTGTCTCCCATAGAAAATGTGTGGCGCATTATGAAGCGTAAAATACGACATCAGAGACCCCGGACTGTTGAACAGCTGAAGCTGTACATCAAGCAAGAATGGGAAAGAATTCCACCTACAAAGCTTCAACAATTAGTGTCCTCAGTTCCCAAACGTTGATTGAATGTTGTTAAAAGAAAAGGTGATGTAACACCGTGGTAAACATGACCCTGTCCCAGCTTTTTTGGAACGTGTTACAGCCATAAAATTCTAAGTTAATGATTATTTGTTAAAAACAATAACGTTTATCAGTTTGAATATTAAATATCTTGTCTTTGTCGTGTATTAAATAAAATATTGGTTGAACATGATTTGCAAAGAATTGTATTGTCTTTATTTATGTTTAACACAACGTCCCAACTTCATTGGAATTGGGGTTGAACAATGACTGTATATCTTAATGCTACAACAATTTTTCAGAGAGGCCCCAATACTCCTCTGCCAAACGGCCTGTGTGAGAAAATTGTATTTTTTTTTAAATCTATCTACATTTTGCCTGGGCTCGTACAAGCAGCGGGGGAAAATAATCAATCATGTTTCCTGTGGGAAGATGTGTGATGTCAAGGATGGGGCACTTGTTTCACTGCACGTTCCTGTTCCCAGCAAGACTGAGGACATTTATCACTCATCGCCTGAGGGATGAGTAGAATAAAGGACCACTCTTTGTGTGTATGCGTGTAGATGCCCAGATTCTGCTCGTCCGGAAACCGTCCGCCCCTGTGTTCTTCCCTGCATGAAAGACTGCATCGTGACACCCTTCAGCGAATGGACGCCCTGCCCATCAACCTGCATGCCAGGTAGCCTTGAACATGCATTGCGGAACCTATTCTAGAATTGTAAGGCTGCATTTACACAGCAGGTCCAAGTGCCCAGTTATGATTTCATATCGAGGGTATGAACCTTTGCTGTAGTTTTGATAGACAAACACTTTTGTTTTATTTTTGTTTTTTTGGGTGCTTTGCATTGTTTGCAGTATTCGGGTAGATGTGCATGTTTACACATTATCAATTAGCATTTTTATGACATTAGTCTGAAGGTAGTTTACTTAGCTTATGCTGCAGTCACATTGCCTGATATCCAATTCACATCATGTTTCTATTGATGTTTGGAAAAGGCCCGATTCTGATCTGAGGATATATATCTGGATACAACCTAATATATTTCCCACAACTTTTGGGGCTCAACAAAAACAATGTCGTCTTGGAAATTTAAGTCTCTCCGAAAGATTATGCCACATCATGGGCCATTGATGGTTTTTTTTTCTAACTAATATAAAATATAAGACATTGGCTTACGCATTATGAGAAAAGGGATTCTTCATGGAAAAATAATCAAAACAATTGTGTTAGCAACTCATCTCTATAAATATTCTGTGGCTCATTGGGCCACCGATGATGCAGTCACATTTGATTTCACCATTTTTAATGTGAGGTGATGAGACTTTGGTCATTACAATGTCGTATGTCCAGAAACCAAGGACTGTGTTTTGGAGGAAATTATACATACACAGGAAAACTAGTCATTATCTCATCATCTTTGAGACTACTTGTTTTCAAGACATGCAGTCAAAAGTTTTTACTCTGAAAATGGGAAGAATGGAAGAAAACAAATATCATGCAAACAAACTGTCAAATTGATTTTTGATTTTTTTTTGCAGGAAGTTGCTTATAGTCTGTATATTGTGGTAAGAAACATAAAACAACACATTTGGAAATTTGTGTTTGGCTGAAACAATGCTTGCCAATCCAGTTTATACTGGTGGAACACTTGTTTGCATTTAAATGATGCCATTTTTTCATGAACCTACATTGTGAGATGAGCAGCACAACTGAGTATGTACCTTTCTATGCCTGATAACTTATTGAGCTGTTTCTATTGACTCTTGTTTGGCCAAGCGGCTCCCATCAGTTTTCAGTTGGGTTGGGGTCAGGGCAGATGGCAGGGCAAACTCTGGAATGTCGTCTTTGTGGGGACGAGTTGTAACATCTTGGGGGATGGAGTTCTATCCTAGAATGTGGAGATGTTGATTTCTGGTTGCAGAATGTCATCTTGTTATCTCTGCACAGAGACTTGACTTGTTTTTCCAACTTATCCAGATCATACAAATGTAGGAGAAACCCAATGGTCACTGTACCATGGCTCATGCTCATGTGGGTACTGGAATAGGGATTGTTTGGCAAAGGCAGTGAAGATTTTGTACATTTTACATGGCCGCAACATGCATTCTCTGTCTGCTGCTCATCCACAAATGCACGTTCTCTACAAATGCGGCATAATTCTTTTACACAGCCTGTGTGTCAGACCGTTTTTTTTTTTTTTTTTCCAACAGAGAATACCACCTGTGCCACACAGTCTCGGTATCGAACTATCATTCAAACATCTGCCAATGGAGGTCAAGAGTGCCCAGACACTCTTTATGAAGAGAGGGAGTGTGAATCACTCCCAGCATGTCCAATTTACAGGTAAAACATTTTCTTGCTTCCTATCTATGAGTAAACTAGACTTAATGTTTAACACTGAAATAGCATATTATAAGAAGTAAGGTGTACAGTATATGACGCTCGTTCATTAACGGTGAATGACGTTAAAATGACTTGATAGTTGATTATTCTGTCTGCGAGGCAGTGCGTGAAGGTGTCAGAGTGTGATTTGTGATTGGAGAGTGAGCCAGGGGGCGGGGCTAATGGAAGGAGGGAAATGAGCCTCTCTGTGGGGTGAAGGCTTGAACGAAACACTAGCCGAACGTTTTTCTTTGGCGTAGTTACGGCCGACATTAACCGTTGATTTTCACAATAAAGATGTTGTTGATCGACCACTGCATGTCTTTCTGTGAGGCATCCTTGATTGGCGATTAACCGACTTCAACTCTGTCATTATGGAGTGGTAAAGTCAACTAATCGGTTCAACCCATGTTATGAGCACACAACAAAAGTGAAAAAAAAACATTTGAGCACGACAAAACTCTTGTTTACTTGTAGCAATGTTGGAAGGCTCTTTTTATCTTAAGGAGTTTCTTTTTGGCTTATTCAAGTGTTTTGTATTGTGGCAACAATTGGCCCAAATCAATTGTAAACCAACAATAACGTAAATATTTCTCATATGAAAAGGAAACCCACAACAAAAGTGAAAAACAATTTAAACCTTGCAGAACGGTTTTGTTCTTACTTTTTTTATTTTTTTATTTTCACACATACAGTAGGCTACTGTATACCACATGGCAACTTTGCTAACACAGAATACATATTGAAAAGTTTTTCCTTTTTACTGTTGGTCTTATTGCTCATGTTTTCTGCATGGAGACAAAAAGGGGCCCAGATAATCAATTCTAAGCCAACAAAATGTTGAACGCCTGTGATGTTGCTTGTGGGTTTACAAGCCAGCAGTAATCCTTGTCTTTGTTTTGTTCTTTTTCCATTAAGGTGGAGGATACACAAGTGGCATGCGTGTACCTTAGTCCCTGATTTTGTCCAACGTAGCTTATCTCGACCGGCAGAAACCTGTGGAAATGGGTTAGAAACAAGAGGCAAGTCTTCTTATTCTTCTTATATAAGACTTATTCCACAAGTATTTGTCTTTCAGTACTCGTTAGATAGTTCTAAGCTTCCATGTAGTTAACTGTCGTTATTTAATGAGTCCTAATGGTCCTTTCATAACGGCTCCTTTAACAAACAACTGATGGAGCTATAAAACACAGAGGCAATTTGTCCTAAGAGTATAATAAGATGAATCTTTCTGTCTGTTGTCTTGACGATCTCATCACGTCACTGGTTCCTTATTAATGGAGCAAGCCGGACAGCCACAGGCACACAACAGACAGAGATAATTTACCCTTGTAGCACACAAACAACAAAACACTCTTACGACGATTATGGACAATTTTAAGCAAAGCAGTTTTATACAGACACTCTAGTTTTGGTCAAATCCTGTTTAAAGATCCATCCATTTTCAACAACGCTTATCCTGGTTAGGGTCACGGGGCGCTGGAGCCTATCCCAGCTGACTTTGGGTGAAAGGCGGACTACAACCCGAACTGGTCGCCAGTCAGTCACAGGGCACATATAGACACGGACAACCATTCGCACTCGCATTTGCACCGTCACTGAGTGGGAACCGTACCCACGCTGCCCGCACCAAAGTCAGGCGAGTGTACCACTACACTGTTTATAGATATGAGCGCTAAATTGCACATTGAATTGCTTTTACTAAGAAGGTGCAGTTTACTCCTTGGATGTTGTTCTCCAGTAGGTTTATAAAGAATCCACCGTTGTCTCCACCTTTGTGCAACCAGAACGGTCGTTGTATAACACACTGCGTATGCACGTAATTACTTGAACTACCAAGGATGACTGGAGATATGCATAAAAAGTACTTAATTTACACCTAAAATCAGTGCTTTCATTGGAAGCACATTTGCTGCCTCACAAATTATAGTTTGATTGTGCAGAACTGATTGTGACCTTCACGTATGTTCAATCCGGAAGATAAACCTTTTCTCACACAACCAGACACTTTGGTGCACCAAAGCTCTTCAAGTAGGCCAAAGTGGCAAGCATCAGTATTAAGGACGTACTGTACCTGCCCTACCGAGTAGTTTTCTCTGGATGGAGTTGTCAAAATGACAGCCACTTATCATTTCATCCCATAGTTAATGTCATTTCGGTGTAATTGTGGGCTCACTAAAATGAGCATAAATTATCCTAGAAACGACCCTGCTCAAATACAGTAATATAGATTCCAGTAGTTTTATCTGAGGCTTTAAGAATTTTGGAGAATTTCTGCTCCTGTTGTTGCTCTCTTCCACTTAGCTTCATAATTGATCGACATTACTCTTGTGAATCTATGCAACATTTCCAGTAAGGAAAGGCGAAAGTGTCCCCAGGTGTAACGCAATCCTCCGTGACCTTTTGAGACTCACCTTTCAGTGTGATTAAAAATGCCTTTGTTAAATACATGTGACATTTCACACACTTGGAGGCAACTTAGAATGTACCCGGAGTAGGGGGGAAAAAAACGGATAAAAAAAAAAAACTTTAACTGAGTGGAGGGCTGCTCTAATACAATTAAAAAGCCATATCCTGTGAAACTAAAATGCATTATTGTGGGGTATGTGAAATAATTACAGCAGAGGTTCAATTAATTCATTCCAAGCGTTACTCACCTTTACTCTGTTGAATGTGTCCCACATTTAGTTTACTGATGAGTTCATGACATAATTTATTAGATAGATTAAATTTCTGTATTCTGCTAAGTGTTCATTTCAATATTCTCAACATGTATAGTGGTGCCTTGAGATACGAGGTTAACCCGTTACGGTGATTTTTCTCGTAACTCAAAACATCTTTCCCCATTGAAATGAATATAAATGCTATTAATCCGTTCCAGCCTCCCACCCCCAAAAAAATGTCGTAATCTGTTTTTAATAAAATATCACTCTATAATATTGTACTTTATGAAAATGTTCTAATGCCGCTTCTCCTCACTAGGGTCGCAGGCGTGCTGGAGCCTATCCCAGCTATCATTGGGCAGGAGGCGGGGTACACCCTGAACTGGTTGCCAGCCAATCGCAGGGCACATACAAACAAACAACCATTCACACTCACAGTCACACCTACGGGCAATTTAGAGTCTCCAATTAATGCATGTTTGTGGGATGTGGGAGGAAACCGGAGTGCCCGGAGAAAACCCACGCAGGCACGGGGAGAACATGCAAACCACGGGGAGAACATGCAAACTAAAAATTTTATATTGATAACATAATTGAATATAATGTGTCAAGTGGGCGGCCAAGCCACATGAAGCGATGGAACAAAAGGTGGAGATTGGCTTATGTAGCTGGGTTCATGTGAATAATAATAATAATGTGAATAATTGAATAATTTGTGCATCTTTTTTAATTCATTGTTGTGTGGGACTTGGCCACCGGTGAGCAGTAAAATACAGTCTTGAAAACACAAAGAAGATTTACACAACTAATGTAATTGACTCAGTAAAATGCAGTAATATATTGAGGATTCAGATAAAGAGGATTAAGACTATCTGCCTGTAAATATTGTTATATTGTCTGTTTACAAACCCCAATTCCAATGATGTTGTAAGGTTGTGAAAACTTAAATAGAAACAGAATACAATGATTGTCAAATCTTTTTTAACCTTTCTTTAATTGAATACACAACAAAGGCAAGATACTTAATGTTCAAACTGATGAACATTATTCTTTTATTCCAAATATTTTCTCACCACTCTGTGAACGACTGCGTGAGAAAATAGTCCAACAGTTTAAGAACAATGTTTGTTAACGTACATTACAATTGCAAGGAATTTAGGAATTTCATCATTTACGGCCCAAAATATGCACATCTATAATAATGCACGTCTTGTGCCTTAAAACTACCCAAATAGATTCTATGAATAGAACCTGAATAGAACTGAAACTGTCTGTCTGACTTCTGAACAGCATATTAATCACACTGATGTTGGTTTATTCCATTACATAGTTTCATCATATCACAGTGTGGTATGGTTGGATTAACATGAAGATCAGATTTGGTGGGATGGGACTTGATGTCAGTAGAAAATCCATTATTATTACACATTATGATGGAAAATGTAACTGGTTCTGGGGTTTGACTGATAAAGACTATAAATAGAAAGAAACTTGATTAAATATATAGTATTTCAGTAAGATTCTCTCCCAAGTCCTATAATATGAGGAAAAGCTGGAGTGTGAGCCTTTTCAAAGAGTGCCCTTTCAGCAGTTCTTCCAAATGTATCACCTTTCCAACTTCGTGTATAATTAAAGACGATCCCTGTCTGCGGGTGAGATGACGTGAAATACCACACGTGGACTTTGGCAACCCTGAGGCTGAACAAATTCTTTTAAAAACAGAATTGAAGGTTAAATTTTTGCACTGCTGGAATCTGCCAACAAAAGGACACTGAGGTTGACAGAATGGGCGAAGGACTTGATATTACACCGGATCAGGCAAAAGACAAGTTCAAGCGGACGGCATTAAATTACGATTCGCACAAATAAATAATCCCACAGTCATGATAGTTGGTTGAAAAATCAGCATCATTTACATCTAATTGGTCGTTTATCAAGTGTTCTCCTTCGCTTCTCACACATTGAGAATGTAGATATCATCCTCATATTACGTTATATATAGCATTTACATAAATATATATATATATATATATATATATATATATATATATATATGTTACATTGAATGTTTGACACTGACACAATGATTTGTGAATGGTTACGGAATAACTGTTTATACAGGTATAATAATCAAAACATGTGAAGCAGTATACAGCTCAATTTACATTACATTCTTTATGTTGTTATTATAGGCTTGTTTTCAGCAAAATTTGTGTTTTATGGGCCATTATTTTATTTACTTCCTGTGTTATTTCTTGTATATCTTTTCTGCGGTGAATGAGTTTACTAAAAACGTCTGACATGTCCACTGTAATGCAGCCATGTGGGCTCTGTATGTAATTAAGCACTCCACATTTGCTCTGCGGACAAATATAGAGTTTTTGTCAGAGGGCAAAATTTAAAAGTCAAAGAGAAATCAATGAAGTGGACGAAGGTCATGTTTGTAGATCAGTGACTCCACAACGACACACAAAGTGTTGGGGGAGGTAGAGAAGCTTTATGAAAATTAATCCTTGTCTAGTGGTCGTAAATGTATACAGTAGCTGATGCCTTATCACCATTAGCCCATGTTTGAGCAATGTTTTTTAAGAAGACCATTTCCCATAATCGACACAAAATAGAACTGAAGGATGAATCTTTCTCATTACTCTGTCGTTAGTGTCGACTGAATATCTTAATGAGTGTGTAAAACGATGCCTTTACTGTGCTGGCATATTGGGAAGTGTGTATTATCATGTCTACAATTGTTCTCCAGCAAAACCACGTGGTAAGAAATCAAGAGATTCTCTTTCACACGGATTCCCTCTGTTGAGTCAAGGATTAGATCGTAGAGTTCCTTGCTGGATAAACTTGCACGAATGAGGTCCTTTCTGTAAAACCCTGTGTGGCTATGAATATTTTCTTATTGATCCACAGCTGACCCAAACCTTATTTGCATACATGTTTTTTTGTTTGTGACTTACTCTTAAACAAACTATATATAACTTGTACATTTTAACTAATTCATGTTAATGAGCTACTGTAGGATGCCAAGAAAAGCTTGATTTTCCTTTTGTGACATTTGTCCAGTGAGAAATGAGCCATCAATCTTCACGTCTACCTGCTTTTTATGTCACATGTAATTTGACCATATGACAAAGCCACAACTCTCTGGAGATCAATAGTTCCATCACAAACATGTCTGTTAATATTAATTAAGACGACGTGCAAGGTTTTTCCAGCACAAACGTAGTAAACATTGAGCTGAAGATATAATTTTTAGTCTTATTTTATTTATAATTTACAATAAAATACCATTGTATTATGTATTAAATATTGTCCTGGCATCCTCATCATCATATTGAGTGTTTTGCATTAATATGATTATGCATATTACAACTGATGTAAACGTAGCCTTCCTTTGACCTGACACGCTGGTGGGAGGCTGATCTATGGGAACAAAATATTATCATGTTTCTGTGTGGCTGAGGAAAGTTCTCTTTTGTCTATTATGAATGCAGCCATATTATTTAGAGCAGAGAAATATCTCATGGGACCTGTGATTGGCTGGCGACAAGTTCAGGGTGTACACCGCCTCTCGTCTGAAGTCTGTCGGAATAGGTTCCAGCTCACCTGCAACCAGATAAAGAATGCTGCCCTCATTCCTCACTGCCAATCCCGTGGTCCCGTTTGTGTGAATATTTTAAGACGAGTGGCCATCGGAAAGCCACTAGTAACGATAAGCGGTATAGATGATTGTTGGCAGGATAAGGGATGAACTACAATGTCATGGGACTTTCACAACAGAGAGAATGCACTTACATAAGGTTCTGTCAAATGTAATCAGAGTTGGTTCTTCTCCTCCTCCATATTGGCAGGACTCAGTTGTGTCGGGGAGAACGACGAGGCGGCCAACCTGACAGAGTGCCTGCACTGGGCTGGTCCTTTTCCTGCTCAGAGCCGAGCGTGTCGAGTGGCTTGCAGGGATGACTGCACTCTCACGCCTTGGTCCAAGTTCTCTGAGTGCACAGGATGTGGCAGCTTCCAAAGTCGCAAACGTTCACTCACAGGTAAGAGTGTCAGATTTGAAACCAGGTTGGACTGAATTGTAGTTCAAGTACTAGAAATGTTTTCCACCTCGTATGTCTATTTAGCTGGTACTCTCTCTGTAGTTATCTTGGATCTAAATGGGGTCTTTCATAGTATGTAATTCCTGATTTCAACACAGATGGCCAATCTGAATTACATGCTGTGTTTGCAGAGCAGTCTAGATACTATTTGTCTTCATGAATATTTGTGCCAGTGCCACAGGGGCTGTAGTAAACACACCCTGTCTCTTTCCATAATGCTCTTCAAACCCAACGCATAAAATGCCAAGTTTAGCGCTAGGTCATCCCTGAGGGCTATATACTTGTGCCGCAGTTTAGGGCCATTATATCTACTGACTTTATTTCTCTATTCTACAATTGTGAGGCTTCAAGGTCATTAGAGTTGACAGAATACCAAGCCATCGCTAAAAAAAAGGTCACAGTGTCAAATAGTTTGTTTTTTTATAATAAATTTTTATAATATATTTTGTTCAGATAGACGAAAACTACTTATGATAATGAGATAAAATGGGATTTCACTTGTATTTGTGATTTTCTACCTTCAAGGTACTCAAAGCGCTTTAACACCATCTCCTCATTCACTTACTGACGAATCAGTATCGTACCTGTGTGCACTCAAGGCCAACAACAAGGCGATCTAAAGCACCCGTGCCATCACAGAGCCCGAGTCTGCACACTGCCTATCACGTCAGACTTAGTTTTTTTTCCCCTCCTTACGCTTCCACCTTTTTCTCTGAGATATGCAGGCACTCAAGGCCTACAACAAGGTGCCCTAAAAAGGCCATGCAAACAGACTATGGGAAGGGAAGATGAATTTTCAGTCGAGTAGGCATACAGTACCTTGCTAGCTAACTGCACTTCGCAATTGCGCTGGATAACCACTGATATGAACAAAGGCGCTCATGTTCTTACATAGTAGGGGAAGACCGACTCATGCCGGATGCCCAAGTGCGCTACTAAGCCCCATTTTAAGTAGCGCCCCAAAAATCAGAAAAACTGAAATGGTGAAAAACAGTTTTAACGCTATATCTCCACCATTCAGTACTACAGTTCTTTCTGTCTTTTCACATTTTCAGCAGTTTTCTTCAAACGTTTGTGTTTAGAAAAAAAAACTCACTTTAAATGGTCTTTAAAATGGTTGCCATTTAAAGAGATTTCTTTTTGACTGACAAATGTGCCTGATAACATCACAAAAATTACTCAAATGATGCAGTGTGGAGAAGAATAGATTGAATGACATAGGTGATAGAGCACTTTTGAGTGCTGTGTTTACACAGTGAAAATCATGGTATGTGAAAATAGATAAATAAAAAAAATATGGAAATTATATGCAGTAATGTATAATACATTTGTCTGGATAATAGCTTTCACTTTCTGCAAGAATTGGATGTGTATCCAGGGAAAACTAAGGGCTCTTGCCCAGGTTTTAAGGCTTGTAGTAAAGTGAATGATTCATTTGTTACTATATGCCCATCTCTAACTCCTGCCCAGTTTTTGAGGAAACAAGCATGGGTCTACACAGAAAAACAGTTCATCTTTTTCATCATCCCATCAGGTCGCAGTAAAAAGAAGGAACAATGCCTGAATGAGGCATCATACCCTCTGGAAGACAAACAGGCTTGTCCCTGCGAGGAGTACTTGTCCCAACCTTTCGGGAACTGGTCTGATTGCGTCCTCCGGAAACCTTCGACTCTGGGGTTCTTGCACAGTTGGATGAGCCACCAGGAAGTGAAGGAGTGTGGTCAAGGTCTGCGCTACAGAGCTGTGGCCTGCATTGATCAACAAGGACACCTGGTTGAGCCTACGCTGTGTACAGACACTGGTAAGGGTTTACACACAAAGACCAAATCGCATTCAAAATATAGCTTGTGCAAGAGTAATAGCCGATGTGTTGTATAAGCTATAAAAACCCAGAGAAAGTTTCACATTGCTGCGCTGACACAGTTGTGCAGAAAAACACTCATTAGTCTGATAATTAGTTCTTGGTCACAGCGAGCAAGTGTGGCAGAGCACAGGCCAATGTGGGAAATTATTCATGTGACCCATAATGAAGTTGTCACCCAAGTGCGAGTCCGACCTCTCTCTCCTCTCTGCCAACGTTCCATTCCAGGCTACATGGTGGAGGTGTGCCACATCCCGTGTCCCCTAGACTGTAAGCTCAGTGATTGGTCCGTGTGGTCGGCCTGCAGTTCATCATGTGGCGGGGGGCTGAAGGTCAGATCCAAGTGGCTGAGGGAGAAGGCTTTTAACGGAGGCCGTCCATGCCCCAAACTGGATCTGAAGAACCAGGTAAGATGACGACCACTGCAGACAAACTCATTGTGTATGGTAATAGTCAACCACAATCAGTCACGCCTAAAAAAAAACTAGTTTGTTCATAACTGCTAGTATTGTATAGAACCATTGTGAGTCATCTTGTTGAATAATGCATTTCAAATTTTATGGAGACGTGGGAACAATAGTTAACCCATCACCCATCCGCAATGTTTTGCGCTCTCTTCTTTTATTGAATGCAAATGAGGGCAATCTGCACTTACAGTCCACTCATGTTCACCACCATTACACATGTAATTTGCATGGTTCCGCTGGAAGTCAAATTGTAATAATAGCACATGCAGTACACCATGTTATTTGTCGATAAATCGTGTTCTCATATAGGAACATTTGTGTGGTGCCCTACAACGCTTCTGGATCCTCTCCGAATGTTTTCGTTCCACTCTTGTGGTGTTGCTGCCTTGTGTTGTCACATGAATACAGCACGGAGGACCCACACTTTTTTCTCCTTACCTGCTTACCTCTCCTAGACATTAAAAAAGGATCATATCCACCAATGAACTGGCCTATGTGTTTGTTTTAAAAATCCAGTGTGGCCATTGAGCACAAAAGTTTGCCCACCCTTGTCCTATAGGCAGGTGCTCCTTGTGGTTTTGAATTGCCCCTGTCTTAGTACGTTGTAGGTCATGGTTTAAAGGAAAGATGTGTTTTATGAATTCTGCCATTATGCTTCAGTGGTTTTGAAAGGACACTGTAGTTTGTGGAGGTCAGTATGGAGATGAGGCACGCTTTGCAAGAGGAGATTTGTTTACAGATGGTTAAGTACCTGCTAACAAGGTCTTTATGGCCCCGGTTGTAGTGCCCTGAAATAACCCAAGGCACTTAAACTGACGCCCATTGTTGCCAAAGCCCTCACAGATTTATCCCAGTGTTAGAGCAGGGCTTGCTGTTAATGTTACCAAATGGTCCTCATAAAGCGAGTTACATCTGTCACAGTTGTGGCTGAAAAGATAATATACTCACTCAACGCATCACTTTTTCTTGTGGTTGTGCTAAGCATGGACAGTAATGTGTTGAATGGCAAATGTAATCAAAAAATTGAAGAACTAACGTTGATTTTCCTGAAGCTGTTGTCCGACATTTGTTGGATGTAATCCCTTCTTTCAGCACATTCCAATGACACGACAGATCATAACAAATAGCCAACAGGTGTCAGGAAGAATGGATGCTGGAGGTCAAGATTTGTTCCACAATTTGTTTTTAAATGAAGCTGCTTCCTCCTAGATCAAGAGTAACAATTCTGTTCTGAATAATAGCAATGTGTGGAAAAAAGGAGCTCAAAATCCTAAACTAATATTTAGTTGTATAACTTGTATAACCACTCAGGATAATGCATTTTTGGAACAGCCTAATATTCCCTTTTCATCACTTTCTCTTCGGGAATGACAAAAGTGATTGTTCATGTTTTGATTTGGTATAGGATTTGCAGTGTTCTAATTGTATTTCCATACAATTTAGCAATCCCCCCCCCCCTCCAGCAGCTCGAGCGCTAACAGGTGCCATTCTTGTTATATTTAAATCATTCCTCTACCCTCCACTGCCTCACTCATGTCAACAGAACTCTAGACTCTGGTACAGTATGTGGGCAAATTCCCACCAGCAGATGGTTCCCCTCCATCAAGGGCTGAAGGAGACTGACATGACAGAGAAATTTACACTACAGAGCATTTCATTCTATCTTTCGTTGCTTGACTGAGCAAAAGTGATGGGGGAGAGACTCAAAGTGTCACCTCCACATTTACTGTTCTGATGTGTTTGTGCGTAGTGCAGGTCAGGAGGGAAATAATACAGTTTTTTTTATTAAGAGTATAGAATCTCAGTTCCACTCTCCAGTAAGGGGTTGTAGAGGGTTAACATATTATAATTGTTGGAACAGGAACCGGGTAAGTTTTTAAAAAAGTTTATTAATGATTTACCAAATGTTTATAATGTGGTTGAGAACCTAAATATAAACCCTTAAAATAGTACCCTAAACATAGAGTAAAAGCAGAGCAACCCAAGTTCCTACATACAATTTGTAGCTTTATTGTGCAGTATGTGTTTTAAGGATTTTAAAGGACGGGATTATATTCAACTGAAATGGAAGCTTGGGAAATGTCACCAATATTTGTGGGTAGTGTGCGAGCCAGTCATGGGCCAATATGGAAATTAGTGAGCAAATTGTGTCCACTTAAAGCCTCGAGTCCATGGGCAATCCACATTTAGCACTTAGAGAGAACGTTTGTCCAGCTGTTCAACTTTTGGAAGAAACATTATTTACATATTCATGGGTCCTATACAATGTGAGGGAGGAAAACAATTTACACTTGGCAAATGTGCGTGCGTGCATGTGCATGGGTTTTTACAGTATACAGGCAACTCGGAATTTAACGTTGCGCAGCTTCACAGTAGTACCATGTTGTGCCGCAACATGCTATGCAGCACTGAGGTCTACTGAGAGAGATACGGCATAATTAACAGCAAGAAGAAGAGGACCCTTCAGTGTACAAGTATTACAGTAGCGCATACTGCTGTTTTAATATTATTACTGTTGTTCCCACAGAGTAGAGAGAATATAAAGTATGCTCTGTATGTGTTGCTTCTCCATATGTGTCAAGGTAGTAGTTGTTTGAAGGTTTATAATTACTGTAACATTGATGCTAATTTAAGTTAGTCCATCTGTGGCGTTTTGAATTATATATCAGCATTAAGAGATGAAACTATAGGGTTTGGTAGGACATTTTGGTGTTAAAACGTCCAATATTTAATTCCTCTTTGTTTTATGTGTTAGTTTTACAGTAAAGTTCAACTGGAAGTGACAAACAGCTTGAAGCATGCATGCTTCGTCTTTGGAGAGCTGTGCGAGCAAGAGAGTGAGAACAGGTGCAAAGGAATAGTTTATAAATTGTGTTTTGATAATACAGCATATTATAAATGTGATTTAATGGGTTTAAATATGGTCTCTTTATATCATGGTTTTGCACTTATTGCAGGTGGGTCCATAACATTTCCCCTTCGATAAATGGAGGTACACTTTGCTGCTGACTTGCCCTATTCAATCCTCTCCAACATGTGCAGTACATTTATATATAGATATTTGGCATTTTTGCATTGTGACGACATGCATGGATGACACTGTGCTTGACACATATCAATTGAATAAAGAGGATTAGGAGATAGAAATATTTGTAAAATATTTGATGTCAATAAAAGAACTGCACCAGTCTGGTGGAGGTAATTACCATATTCGTCTTATTGCATCACCTGCTGTTTGTGCTGCAGTATCTCTGCACGGGTACGCTGACATCATTTGTGATGGCCTTCGATTGGGGGTGGTTGATTTTCCTTGTGCCCCGTTGTGTTGGAATGTATAGTCATCAGCTGCTCGTATTTTGTCAGAATCAGCTTGTAATCACATCATATCCCTTGTTTTGCAGCGTTAAATAAAAATGCTTTTTGATCATCCTCTATTGAATCTGATGACAGCTCATACATCATGAATGAGGCATTCACAGCTTGGTCCAACTTTAAAGCCTGACTTGTAAATTGGTGTTTAAAGGCAGTTTCTTGAATGACTATTGTAAACTAGGTTTACTTCACAGCATATGTCAACTAATGGTGGTTATTGTACTTGCTGTTCAGTTCACATGGGAGACTTTGCTTTGGCCACACTTGACCATATGTATTGTAAGCATTTGGCTCACACATGGAATGTGATATGGTTCCTGAAACGCCGATATTGAACAGCTGGGTAAATGAAACTCTGGAATCAGATGCAGTTTGGTTATAGAGATTTGTGAGCAAAAGATCCCCTGTGACAAGCAGCGAGTGCACATCCAATACAGTTTGACTGATTTATAAGTCAATTGGTCTTCTGTTTTCTACATTTTGATGAGCTGGCAATTTGTTTTTCCACAGTGAGTTTCTAGCAGGTTTCTGTTAGGTTTGCGAAATATAATGTTTTGATGTGTGGAGCTGAAGGAGCCAAAGCAGCAGGAACATTGAGTATTGAGAGGATGTTAAGTGGATGTAAAGATGAAAGCACTGAGAACTGTGACTTGTAGGTGAATTTCATCCTTCTCATTTGAATTAGTCAGACATACTGTATCTGATATAGACAGGCTTATTTTATCTTCTCCTCAAGGTCATGAACACATATCTCAGCCTGCCAATAGCATAGCATATCTTTTTGCTTCACTGGTACTTTACTGTCCTATTGTTTGATCATTATACTGAACAGTTAATAGAAAGAAGATTTAAAGTACTTGGGTCTGCAGGTCTCCTCATGAGCAGTGTGTTTTGCATCTGCATTTCCGGTGTTAATCAGAGATCACTAAGCAAACTAGAAATCATTAATTTGAGCTATGATAGTGTAGCAAGTCTGCTGTGACAGGCGAGCTAATTGCAAACTTGTAATAATGTGAAAAAGATTGTTTGCTTCTCGTTACCACTGGAAGCGGTTGCAGGGATTAAATTCTTGTGAAACATAGTGCTAATGCCATCCTGTCTTCATGTTCAACTGGGTCCTGGTAATAGGTTGCAAATGAGAAGAGATCATTTCAAAGGAGACTATAGTACTTGATGGTCAATTAATGTCTAATTATTTAGTCATATCATTGTACTGCAGTAAAACCTGAATATTGAATATTGAATCATTTTTGTCAGCGGGTTTTTTATATGTGATATCAAATTGTGAGGCATTGAGTACCGTTATGCATAAAATGTTGAATATTCCGTACTGGCCATGGTCAAGAACCATAGGTCCATTATTATGCAACACAACTGAGAAAAATCAGCAGTAGGTCCAGCAGCCCTCACAACGGCAGATCTCCACTGGAGAGAGACTCCCAGACATGTGATGAAACAGTTGGTTTAAATGAACGCACAATTTCAACTCAAAAAGTCAGAAGTGTCTCAATGAAACTCGGCCGAGTGCTTGTCAGTCTTACTGCGTTCTTGATAAGACTGCAGTAGGTTGGTGTAACCAACTTGAATGGGAATATGCTCACCTTCCGAGCTCTTACTCTTTGCAAGTGCTCTTTTAAACATGTTTTTTGATAGGATAATTTTCCAGTGCTGCATGAAAACACACAGTATTACAATTTTCTCTCCAAATAACCTTGCAAACAGAGAATGCAAGCGCAAAATACGACTATATAACCTTGTTCTTCTTCTTCTGTGGGGTCTTGTGGCAGTTGGCGGCAGCTTCATGGTGCATCAGCGCCACCAACTGACATTGTCCTTCCAATGTGAATTGATGGTGGTCGGATGTTGTGATGTTTGCTACCGCCGACTACTGGTGGTGGTCTAAAGCGCACTCGTATCTCCAATTTTTGCTCTTATCTCAAGACAAAAAAAAGCCAACAGATGACTCGTATCTCGAAACCTCACAGGCAAATGCAGTCGTATCTTAAAGCACACCTGTAGTTGCTGATTACAATGAGTGACCCATAAGCCAGTAACAGGAAAAAATAGGTGCACGTTATTGATAATTTAGTAGATTTAAAGATATTATGCTGAGGTCATCCTTCCAGTTACGCAATCAAAGACAACAAAGTAGGGTTTGAATTTCCAATGGGTAATACAGTGGAACACCTAAAGCTAAACATGCCACAGGTTTTTATACAATCTTTCCTGAAGTTACACAAAAAGGGTTTTGATGGATAACCTATTAGTAGAGAAAAAATGTATAACTGATTATAAAGAACATCTTATTTCATCCTCTGTTGCATCTAAAATGATCTGTTGTCTGCTGTTTTTTTTGTTGTTGTTTTATTTTGGGGTCGGGGGGGGGGGGTTAACCAATCCTGAAAAGACTTCTTGGCAGTATATCACCGCTTATTCAAAAATTTAGTTTTTTTTTGGGGGGGGTGCAGTTATAATGGATGCCAATTATCCACGGATTTTCACTATTCGCTGTCGGACCCAGTCCCTAGTGGTGGTCCATTGTATAACCGGCAGCACAACTATATCAAGTGCTCACAGTTAGGGGTACGACAAAATGTCAACACCGGTATCGTATTGCTTTCTGTCAGGATACAGTGTTGACACACCAGCACCAGATATCGATGTTGTTGCTCTTATGTGACGCTATAATCTCCACCGTGACCTGACAAGACTGCAAAACAAAAATGTTTTACCCACATTTTTAACGTTTTATTAGTTGCTTTTTCCTTGCTCCTAAAAAATTGTTAAATAATAATTATAGAGTGCTGAAGAAATGTATAAGCTACATCCCATAGGCTACCCTAAATTAACAGCATTGGTACGCATGATGATGAACATCACTTTACTTTTGCATAACAACTAAAACATCTCAAAAGGTGTGCAATATTGTGTGAAGAGTCAACATCACTTGTGACCAAAGACTTTCTAGCTGTCTTTCTAACTTTAGGTGAAATCATATGTTGACAGAGAGACTTAAAAGGCCTAGCACTCATCTGTAACAGTCTGTGTGGCAAGTTCCCTCTGCTCACAGTGAAATGTCAAGCTACGTTTACACTACGAGCCCCGCGGCAACAGCAGCCCTGTTTGCCCGAAACCTAGTGCGCCTTGGGAATTTGGTGATTTTTGTCTCCATATTCAAGTCTTGGTAGGTCTTGCTTAGTTTTCTCAAGTTTTATCACTTTATCCGTCACGGGCCGTGGGGGGCAGCTCCTCCCGGAGGCTCAAAGACGCACTACGGTTCGGCCCACGCTCTACCACGGATTCTAGTATCTTCCCTCCTCACCCCGCAGGTTTTGACGCGTTCCTTCACATTTATCACGTTCTAATCAAGGTCTGACATGGTTGTCACGTTCTGGCAAGGCTTTCTACTGATAAAAAGGCAGCCTTGAAGCAGTGGTACTCTAAATGGTGGCAGGTTTTAATGCAATCGGTTAGTTCTGAAAGTCATAACCATTATTATCCTAAAAAGCTATTTCCATTCCATGTCATTTACAAAGCAATTTCACTGTGCCAATATTTTCCCAATATAGTTGGTATTTTGATTTTGGTAATCTCAAACTAATTCCTCTTAACAAGAAGCCAAGATCAATCTCCCTGATCCCAAAGCTTTTAATCCTTTTCACACGGGCCGTCACAAATTCACGAATGAACATAAAATGTTTTGGCTACAAGATGATGATGTGTGTCTTTGTGGATGAGTACATAAATACACAAGAGTGAATGCGTGTGCTGCTGGGTAAACACACAATATGTCGCAGATCAAATATACACTCTTGTGAGTTCAGCAATGAATATTTCACAGTAAATGTATTTATTCAAATGATTGTTTCTGTGGAAAAGGGCAAAACGGAACAACCTCAACATGTGTCAACAGCATTATGTACTGCACACATGCAGTTGAAATACTTGGCAATTTTAATTTGAATTAATTTTACCATACGCAATAATTGGAGTACTTATAATTGGACTTTTTTTGTAACAAAAGTAAAACCTTTACTTATTGACTATTGTTAATTGTTTTCATTGTATTTTTTAATTAAATTTCCAGTAAAACATACTTTCATTACATTTAATTCAAAATTGTCATTAGTTTTAGCTGTGAAAAATTACGACGTTCTACTGCCTTATAGTGAGACTTGTGGCATTCGCCAAACTATTATTCTATTCACGAGTGAACAATGCCTAACAACACAGTATGTCTGCAAAAAAAAATAAAAAATCAGTGCCTCTCAAAGACAAAGTCATCCTCATTGCTTTGTTCAAATGACATTTTTACTAGTTAATTATCAGAAGAGCTATTATCGCTTCAGTGGAATGCTGTCAGTTGTGTTATGTCCATGTGGAATGCAAATATGTTCGAGTAGAAGCCAATTCTTCTGGCTATATTGTGACTGATATTTTTATTTACAGTCTCAGTAAATGTAAGTGTGCCTTTTGTAACAATAGTTTCAGCCACCCGACTTAATATATCCGGAACAACCATAATGTATAAATAAAACAATGATGGCGCGCTTAGTTTCCAGCTTGCAATCCTTGACAAATGTGTACTCATGCATTATATATTAAATACAAAAAGGTTACTTTGAATGGAGGTGTTTTTTTTTTTCTGCAGGGTAACTTGCAGAATTATATTTGCCCTGTTGGTTCATTTTCATCAATATTCATTTAGATTGTGGAGCCACTCGGGTTAAATGTTAACACCAACAGGTCATAATGCATCAGGTTGGAACAATTAGACTTATGTCCTTTTCATTGATAAAACTAATAACTGCCTCGACAACAAAGCTCATCAACAAAATAAGTTTCATTTTTAATGACCTTGTTTATAGCCAGTGCACACAGTTATTAGAAACATATGTTCACACATTCTGGCTTGTCGCTCCATCTTCACATAAATTAATTTCTCAAGGTTTAGCATTGGGCTCAGCTATTGCCCAGCTGTTGCAACCAACTGCAGCAGTTTAAAAGTCATCTGTGTTTTTGCAAATTATCCAACATTGTTTGAATCGTACTAAATGAGCACTCAGTCATCCTTAGCCCTCATTAAAAACATAGAACATGCTGTAGTATATTATGCATGAAATCATTTTACTCAATGTTTAAATATTAACAGGCTTCACAGTGTAACACCACGTTGGCTTCCTTTTTATCTAGTTGGCAAACATCCGCACATAGATTGTCTTTGCATTTTCCTGCTGAAAAAAGCAACCAAACGAAATATCGACTGGGGAAAAGAGCGTTGTTCACAACAGATTGCAGGCTCGTTAGCTGCTTAGTGGCGCCACATTAAACATACCTCCACGTTTCACTTCAGACCCGTTGGATGCTCATGTGCGATTTTCCTCAAAAGCATTGCCAGATGAACATTTTTTTTTCTCATGGCCTGTGAAGAATCCTCACACTTGCTGTAGTTCAATGATTCTAGATGTAGTTTCACAAATCACAGCTATCCTTTACCAATGCAGTGTTTTTTTTCAGTGACGTTTTAAGTGTGCACAGCCATAATCTTCGACATTTCCTTTTAAAGGCAAGGACATACCAAAAGACAACTGATGGCCAACGCAATTGCAGCAACAAATAGTGTAGATAGAAATAGAATGACTGACTGGCCAGTACATATTGCAGTTTGAGAGAGACGAGTCTTATTTTGAGTAGCTATATGTCCATTTACCATTTATGCTGGTGTATGGTATATGCTATGTGTGAGTTGATTCCATGCATATTAAAAGAATTACACTGAGGATCAAACAGAACAAACATCACTTTCTTAATTGCGGATTTTATTGTTATTGTTGTAGTTTGCGCTGCATTATACTGACAGACATACTCTCTTGGGTATGTTGCATGTCTCATGTGAACACATATAAATAAAGGGCCCAAATACATTTGAGGATAATAGCACTCATTAATGAAATCATTAAAAAAAAAACACCTCTCTAAATGATACAATGCAAAATAAACATTTGTCCTGCTTGTCCACACAACTCTTTCCCTCAGTTTCATATCACAAACCATTTCAACCATAATATATAAATCGTGCTGCTATATACACTACTGGTCAAATGTTTTAAGAACACCCAGAGTTTTTTTAATCGAAATGAACTGTATGTAGTTCAATGTCTGATTGCCTTCTGAGCAGAAAGCACAAAGCAAATAAACAATTCAAATTACATGGAGGAATCATTGAGTCAGTCTATAGACCAAAATGTATTCTGAACATTTGACCCATTAAAATAGACACCTTAGACAGATAACAGCTGAGCACATTTGTGGCATTCTTTTAATAATGGCAATCAAATATTATTCTGTAAGTTCTTCATAAATGTGCTGCCCTTTGTTGGTTGCTTTGCTATCACTCTTCTGTCTAGTGGATTCCAAACCAGCGCGATGGCGTTTAAGTCTGGAGACTGTGCCTTTTTTTCTAATTCTGAAATTTATATAATTTTTTATTTTTGTTGTAACCTTACCTGTTTTTTGTTTTGTTTTTACCTCTGGCAGTTTAACACTTGAACAATTTCAAGCTATTTATTAGACTTGAACTGTCTAACTTTCTATTTAAACAAAAATTAAAAACTAGGACCTTGTAAAACTTTTGACTGGTAGTGTATATTTATTAAATGTGACATCAGCTAGACTTGAGGCAAAATTCTACATTTTGTAGAGAAACTAATGTTCATATCATTGTTCTTCTCTTCCCTTCCCAACCTGGGGCTTGTCATGCACTGCTAATATGGACATCCACGCAGGCTCAGGTCAGTCCCATTCACTCTGTACTTAAACTCTGCTGTAGCTAATGAAGACAAAATGCATGCAAGATCTGTCCAACTCGCACGTGCTCCTGTGACCCCGCGCTGTCTTGGCTTCAAAGCAAGAACAATAGTTTCATCAGAGAGTGCTGCTAGCCGGGTGGAAAGGATTTATGCGGACTACATTTGGGTAATACTCCGTCTGCTCTTCCACTGGAGGGAGTCAGACTGACATTGCTAAAGAATTCAAGCACTTTGATAGACTGTGAATAGTCGGTAAAACATTTTAGAGTGAGCTTTAAGTGACTTAGGTGCTTTATATCATCCGTGTATTGCTTATCTGAAGAGTATGCTTCATTTCAAATCGCGTGTAAACGAGAAAATGTAGGCAGAGACCATATTCCATATTTTCCCTTTTCCTCTGCAGTGAAAAAATCTTTATAAATGTGTCATGTCACATCTACTTGGGGACATATTCTATAGGATGCTGCTCTCTCTTTGTATTTTGGTACTGGCTGTGTGGTTGACGTGATTTTACACAAAATAAGTGGTAATAGTCACCAACCAATACATACTCGCATAGACAGCTCATTGGTGAAAGTCATTCCTTTTTGGGTGACACTGTGGAACGGTGTGCTGCCACAGAAGTGTTGGAGCAAGCATAAGAAGACTATTTGCCAGTTTACCCAGCAGGGGCATCTGCAGGGACAGATGGGAGATGATGAGGGTGTATAATGGGCATCTGTGCAGCCTGGAGGGAAAGCAATGCTCAACAGTCATCCCCTCTCTACTTTGCGCGCACACATACAAACACACACACACACACACACACCTACTACAGCTTGTCATAGCCTTTTCCACAAATTGTTCTCTGGAGTCTACCTTCCACTGCAGCCGACTATTACACGGTTAGAGAGTAAACGTGTACACAGGAGCATGGCGCTGGCTCTTCTGTTTGTTACGTCGACGTGCCAGACCTGCTGTGTCAGTGGGCTGAAAGTGAATAGACGTAACATTCACCCTCACCTGCCGGTCCTTTTTACCATGATCATCCATTTAACACACCAAGCAGCGCTCTCATATTATGCACTAAATTCCTCCCTGAGTGTTTTCCTATACTGCACATGTACACGTGTTTACTTATATTCCATTACACGCTCATCTGCATTCAGGATATCTCTCCGTGGCTTTAAACTTACCGATCCTTATCTCAATTGGAGTGGGTTGTTATTGTTGCTCTCGATGGAATAAACAAGACTGTTATTTTGTATATTCCTTCACAGGAGCTGCTATTTTTTTTGACTCTGTGGGTAGTAAAGGGTGACTGTTTACACATGATTTCATATATGCTTGTGCTTGTTTTTTTTTTTTACACACACTGCTGCTTTCACTACATAATGTGTCTTTGTCCTTGTGTGTGTGCAGGTAAATGAAGCTGTGCCATGTCACAGTGAATGCAGAAAATACAAGTGGAGGATTGAGCCTTGGTCCATTTGCACAATCAACACGGTGGGCGACTCGCCATCCTGTGGGGAGGGAGTCCAAAGCCGCAAGATCAGGTCAGCAAGCAAGGGAGCTTTGGCAGAGTTTTGGAATGACAACACTCACCAGGGGGGTGACTTGGCTCGGGTCCTGGTACTCGCAATGCCAAGAGAGAACATTCAGACCAAACAGCTGCCTTCTAATGAGTGGTATTTCAAATAGGCACTCTGTGTATGTGTACAGCTTTTATGTATTGGACTAGCCACAGTTAACAAGGCTAGATTCTAAACAAGGCCTATTAATTCTGATTCAAGATGGGGTAATCCAGTATATACCCTGCTTGATATTTTTGCAGCACAGTGCACTTGTGATTAGGCCTCAAAGTTGAGATGTCCCTGGTTTGAATCTTATCTCAGGCCTTCCTGACACTCGGGAACTTCTGTTAAGAGTTTGTTGTACAAATTCATCACTAAACGAGCCAACTGAAACTCAGTGGCATTTGAAAACCTACTGTATATTAAGTACAGGAAATCAGGATCAGAATTAACTTTATTGTCTCAGAGAGTAATTTGTAGATGTATTCCTGAAAGACCTAGTTAGTAGTACCCTGGAGACTAGTTATACAGCTGCATCTCCTGCTCCACCAGGTGTGTGAAGAAGGGACCAAGTGTGGAGGTCAGCACTGTGGAGGACAGTCAGTGTGATCAAGAGGAAACGCCACCCAGGGCCCAGGTCTGCTTTCTGGCCTGCCACAACAACTGTGTCATGTCATCCTGGGAACCTTGGAGCAACTGCCCACTGGTAAGAAACAAGATTCCTTTTTTTGTTTGTTTGTTTTTGTTTTTTTGTTTATTATTGGACAGACGACATGATCATTCGGATGGCATGTTGTTTTAACGAAAGACTTGCCAATAAACGGTTTATACTGTGTAGACCATGTTTGCTCACACAAAGTTGGACAAGTTGGCATTCCAAATGTGAATCAGTTCTCAATTGCCTCATATGGATATAGAGTTAGGTTTTAAAGGTATCAAAAATGTTTGAAATTTAGATTAATATATAAAATAAGACGAAAGCTTGAAATACCAGCATTTTTTAGATCCAGTAGATGTCAGTAACGAGCAACATCGCCCTTATTTGAACTAATTAGTGCGATGGAAACACAAACCACATGGGCCACAGGAACCTTTTGCTACCAGGAACTCAAAGTTCCTGGGTTGGTTGGTGAAAAAGCCCCTAATGGAGGCATTATGAGCATAAATTGGCTTTTGAAGGCCATGCCACAGAATTTTAATCGGATTCAAGTCCGGATGTTGACTAGGCCAGTCCAAAACCAATTTTTATAAGCCATTCAGAAGTTGGCTTGCTGGTGTGTCTTGATTTGTTGGCCTGCTGCAGAATCCAAGTGCAATTCAGCTTGCGGTCACGAACTGATGGCCAAACATTCTCCTTCAGGATTTTCTGGTAAGGAGCAGAATTCATGGTTCCATCAATGCAACCAGCATTGATGGAACAGCACCAAGTCGTCCAGGTCCTGAAGGAGCAAAGCAGCCCCAGACCATCACACTACCACCATGTTTGACTGTTGGTATGATGTTTTTTTTTCAAAAATTCTGTGTTACATTTACACAAGATGGAATGAGACACACACCTTCCAAAAAGTTCAGTTTTCGTCTCCTCAGTCCATAGGCTATTCTCCCAAAAGTCATTAGTTTTTGTTTTTTTAAAAAAAGTAAAACAAACTTTCATGTTTCTTTTGGTCAGCAGTGGTTTTCGCCTTGGAAGTCTGCCAGGAATGTGATTTTTGCCTAGTCTCTTCCTTCTTGTTGAATCATGAACACTGACATTAACTGAGGGAAGGGGAGCATGCAGTTCTTTAGATGTTGTCTTGGGTTCCTTTGTGAACTCCTGGGTGAGTAGTCACTGTGCTTCTTTAGTGGCTGGCCACTGCTGGGAAGGTTTACCACTGTTCCATGTTTTCTCCATTTGAGGATAATAGCACTCACTGTTGTTTGTTGGAATCCTAAAGCTTTAGAACTGACTGATAGATGTCAATTACTTTATTTCTTGTCTGTAATTGAATTTCTTTGGATCGTGGCATTTTGTTGCAGTTTTTTTAGGTCTTTCAGCCAATGTATTTTTTCAAATAGGTTAGATTTAAGTGATTTATTGACTGAACATGTCTGGAGGTAATCAGGCTTGGGTGTGGTCGGTGAAAATGAATCAAAAAATGTGATTAGCCGCAGTTAATTCATGATTTCTTTTTAACAAGTGGGGTTGGGGGGGGCATTACGTTTTCACACAGAGCCAGTACATACAGTATGCGTGTTTATTTTTTTCAGTCTCATCACACTTAATGATGCTGATTATGAAATAATGGAATTCTGCGACCGGTATGCTAATTGAATAAATCCATTTGTACGCTTTGAGCCATACTTCCTGATGCATGAATGTTGTGTATGTGCAGCAATGTGATAAGAACAGCATTACAATACAGTTTTGTGGCACTGCAAGTGCACATAGACATGTTGCCTTGTATTATTGTCACTGGGGCTGGGGGAAAAAAAATCTAATAACTTGGCTAAGTCGACTTCAAAAACAGGTTGATGTAAAATTTCTGTCTCGAAGCTCCGCCGGGACAAAAAATGTTCCGTTCGGAAACATTTTTATGCTGCCAGAACCAATGCTTCACACGGATATTTATTGTAGATGGATGCAGTGTTGGGCCACTGATAAACTTTGCCAAAAACGGCAGAGGAGCGTGTATAAGTGATTTTTAAGATACTGTTAGATGTGTAATGTACATATAACATGCTTTATGAGTGAGCTGAATGGAAGTTCGTATTTTTAAGCCGCACACACTTAGGTTTTTCTATAGCTTAACAAAAATGTAAACACAACACTTTTGTTTTTGCGCCTGTTATTTTGATGAACTGAACTCAAAGACACAAGACTTTTTTTTATAAACACAAAAGGATAATCCATCCATCCATCTTCGCAGGCTGCTGAAGCCTATCCCAGCTATCTTCGGGCGGGAGGCGGGGTACACCCTGAACCAGTCGCCAGCCACTCGAAGGGCACATAGAAACAAACAACCATTCGCACTCACCTTCACACCTACGGGCAATTTAGAGTCTTCAACCAACCTACCACGCATGTTTTTGGGATGTGGGAGGAAACCGGAGTGCCCTGAGAAAACCCATGCAGGCACGGGGAGAACATGCAAACTCCACAAAGGCGGGGCCGGGATTTGAACCCCGGACCCCAGTACTGTGAGGCAGATGTGCTAACCAGTCGACCACCGTGCCAGCTACAAAATTATCATTTCTGTCAAATATTGTTCACAAATCCATACTTTGATGCTACATCTGTGGTATTGTACCGTGTGATAAAACTGTCCATTTTAGAGTGGCCTTTCATTGTGGGCAGGCTAAGGCACACCTGTGCAATAATCATGCTGTATAATCAGCCTCTTGAGGTGGATGGATTATATCAGCAAAGGAGAAGCGCTCACAAACACAGATTTAGACGGATTTGTGAAGAATATCCGAGAGAAATTGGCCTTTTGTGCACAAAAATCTTGGATGTTTTAGTTCAGCTCAAGGAAATGGCAGCAAAAACAAGTGTTGCATTTATATTTTTACTCAGTAAAACAGGGTTCGAAGGTTATCTCTGGTCCCATAGTTTTGGTTTAGTTTAGCTCACATAATATAATTAGAGAGAACACCTTTTTATGTTATTCATTAAAATACCATTCATTTTTATTTGAATTCAGGCCATGGAATGAGCAAAATTTAGTTCACATGCAATAATAATGATAATAAGAAGAGGAATGAGACTAAGCACCTTTCTGGACATTACATGTAAAGAACACAAAGGTAAAGCAGCAAGCAAATGATGCAGCCATGTGCTCTTTCTGAGTACGGTGCTACTATAACAAGGTATTGTTTATCTATTGCGGCCTAATTGTGTGCTGCTTGACTTTAATCATTGCAGCGTATTCAGAAATTGTGTGAGCATGCTTATTCTTTGAAAGCACTTAATCTGTCAACAAAAAAAGGCAGATTGCAAGACGCGCTTGTTGTCATGTACAAATGGATTTGTGTGTTTCTGTGACAGTTGGTGTGAAAACTGCTGTTGACTAATGAGCCTCCCAGTGATGAGCCTCATTAGGAGATGACATTGATTGAAGTGCACGTTCTGATGAATCAGGACCACAGGGACGAATGAAGTTTGAAGCAGACACTTTCTTTTTCCTGCCACTCTCCCTCAAAGACTGTGCTCGCAGGTCTCCATACTCAGCATTTTATTTTGTCACTTCCTTTGATAGTGATGGAGTTGTAGTGCTGCTTTTAATTGTTTGATCATTTCTGTCTTCCTAGCAGTCTCTCTTGGTAGAAAAAAAAACAGTTCACAGATGAATAAAACAAAATTGTGTTTACTCAAATAAGAGCAACAGTTTTTATTTTTGTACAGTCCTTGTAGTTCATCTAGTGTGTGAAAAAGGTACCTACCCTATTATCTTCAAAATTGAAGAACAAGCCGACTTAAAAAACTTTTAGAACACATAAAACAAGCGTTACATTTATTCAAACAACAATCTGCGGTGGTGTCATAATCAAGCACTGGTTATGCTTGCAATGACAAACGTGTGTATTAACACAGCGAAATACATTATATTTACAGACTTACTATATTTAAGTAATTGAGCTCCTTACGTCAACTGACACACTGCAACAGAAAAAAGGTGACCCTGTATGGGGTTTTGAGGTTCCATATACAGTATAATGTACTGTATTATATTTTATTGAACCACAAAAACATGGCACTACTGTCAAGAAAGAAGTGGATTGCCATTGAAAGAGGACACGGGTGATGAAGAGGGTTGTGGGTATTTTTGAGAGGCTTTTGGCAATGATCGATTGCCCCATTCACTGCACCCGTGCATTTCGGCAACAGAGACTCTCCACGCATTACTTTCTAGCCAAAGTTACATATTGTAGAAAATTAATATTGTACCAAGGCAGTCGCCTACCGACTGGATCTCGCTTATGCTTGGAACCTCGAAACGTGTCAGTTTATCAGCTAGTTTAAATGTCTTGTGATTATTATTTTTTTCTTTATCTTCATTTTGTTGGTTGACCCTATTTTTGGTGTAACTGTGAATATAACTCGTGTGACAATCTAATTTCCCCCACAGGGATTATTATTGTGGAAGACATCCAAAAATTGCAACATTTCCATCTGACATGTTGTGTACTGCAAATATTGAGTAGCATAAGAAGTTTGTCTTAATGTCATATATTTGTATTTGTTTGCGCTCTCCGCACATCCAGCAGTGTGACCGAGGCTCAGAGAGAAACAGGAGCAGACATATCCTCCGCCTCCCTGCTGTGGGAAGCGCAGCCTGTTCAGAGCTGATGCAGTCCGAAAGTTGTACCCTCAACACCACCTGCTTCACTTACCATTATAAAGTCTCAGGTAGGAGAATTTTCTTTGTACAACTGTACTAAGTGTACAGGACTTTTTTTTTATGTATGCATGTTGTTATGCAGTTTTTGTTGGGGCTGTAAAATCAACAAATACTGCACTCCCAGGGTTCTTCCACACTGAGCTCATCCACCTTGTGCACTGGGGCATAGTCATGCCAAATTGGGCCTTCCCCATACTGTTACCACAAAGTTGGAACTGTATAATTGTCTAAAATGTCTAAGACTTGAGATTTAGAATCAATTTAGAGGTCTAGCCCAAACCCTGCTGGCTTAATTAGATAATTAAGAGTTGTGTCTCTTTTTTCCATTGAGTATATCTCTACAATAATAGCGGTTTGCGGTATTGTACAAAAGTCTTTTTTTTTAATCATTCCTGTTGACTTCATTAATGACCCTGAAAACAGTGATTAGCAGGACAGATACATTTTGCATAAGTACACAATGAGACAAGAAATAGCAACAATTTGGTGAGAATCTGTATAAAGGTGCAGCTGCAGGATTTTATTTTATTTTTAACCAATTGACTCACAATGGCATCATTGGACCCAGAGCCCCAAATCATAATGGCACCTCCTGTTTGTTCATATTCCTCCATAAACAAGGAAGTTCCCTGCTAACAAACAAACAGATGGAGTGAGAAACACAAATACAATACTCTCGTATCTGGTTTAAATTTTCTTAACATTCCAGTACTTTCATCCCTTCTAAAGAGATGTTAAAAATGTAGCATAACAAACTGTATGCATTTTTGGCCATTGGTTGCCTCCATGACCATTGTTACAACTGAATGGAATATTAAAGAGGGTGAGTCCACCCAAACAGCTGTCGTTGTCAGGCAGAGTCCTCTCACCATTGAGTTTAACGACTGTTGCGTTGCATCCCAAAAGAGCGATACCATTCGTGGCTGCGGCATGCCTCTAACTTCGAGGATGAATACTGGGGTTTCCACACCAGCAGTCAGGGTAGAGCTGTCCCATCTAGCCTTGTGCATTAACTGATGAAGCTTGCTCAGATTAGAGACGAAACCTCTTCTTGTAATCTAGACAACCAGAACAGTCCAGTTGCGATCAATTCAATGCGCTAAGAAAACAATGACCTGGATGAGTGAAATCATCCACAGACATATTAAGTTACTTGCTGAAGGTCTACGCTGAGACATTGTAGACGTACAGGATTGCTAAAACAACAAAGTTAATAGTTGCTTTGGGCTTTCATGCATTCATGTACACGTTTATTGCAAGTGTGTGTATATTGCAGAATGGAGTACATGTCGGCTGAGTGAAAATGCCATCTGCGGTCAAGGTGCCAGGAATCGACTTCTCGACTGCGTCCGCAGTGATGGAAAGATTGTCGACTTGCAAAAGTGTGAGCAGGTAACCTCTAACATGTAGTTTTTACTGACAGCCAACTATTCAGTCTGATAGGAAAATTAGGGTCATTTTAACAATCATGCTGCTACTATAATTGAGTGGTAGTTGTGTTGTGTATTTTGTATCATGCATTGTTGGTTTAGATATGTTTACCACATTTAACAAAGAGGTGATCCCAGAATGGGGCGGCACGGGGGTTTCTCCAGTCTTCCCTCGCTTTTGTAGGTTGTCTCCAGGTACTCGGGCTTTCTGCCACATTCCAGAAAATCGTTGCATGTCACCTGAATTGAAGACTTTAAATTGTCCTAAGGTGTGAACGTGAGTGTGAATAGATGTTTGTCTATATTGTATGTGCTTTGTGATTAGCTAGCGTCCAATCCAGGGTGTACCCCGCCTCTTGCCCAAAGTCAGCCAGGATAGGATCAAGCTCATCCGCGACCCTAAGTGAGGATAAGCGCTATAGAAAATGGATGAATGGGCTCCCGGAATGGATAAAACTGCCCACTGGGTACATTAGCTTTCGTTTCACATGAAGATCAGTGTGGGCTACATTTGTGCCTCTGTCCCCTTTGTTTCAAACAAACAGGGCGTTTGGGCTTTCAATAATTTATATATATTGCATCTATTCATGTTTCATGAGGCAATTTGGTTTAAAGCTACATTATCTGCAGCAGCCTCTGCTTTTCTCAGTGGTCTGTTTAAAATAAATTGTAAAAGATTCTTGGTCCCAAATGCGCTGTTCATTTCTCATACATTCTGTAGCACAAAATAAATTCAATGATTAATGAGGCTCAATGGGAAGTTTGAAATATATATTTTACAAAAATGTTTAAATGTGTGAAGTGTGGTTAAATGTTTAGTTGGTGGCTCTTATTACGGCTGCTGTGCCCTTGTGTTGTACAGTCTGGGCTGGTCAAGGACTGGAGGCTGGTGGAGAACTGTGTGGTCGACTGTCCTGTTAGCTGTGTACTCTCTGATTGGTCTCCATGGGAACAATGCTCGCATACCGGTGGCAGCCAAGGTAAAACAAACAAATAAATAAATAAATAACTTAATGTGCCCCTGTGGGAATGGCCACATGATGGACAGACACTGCTGACCACATTTGCAGGGCTTCATCATCTGACTTACTCTGGTATTGTGCAGGATTCTTGCATGAATATATTTTAATGTAGTCAAATATAGAAAAATAATGGCATCGGTTCAATGCCTTCTGACCAGGCAGAGAGTGTGTTTTCGCAATCTAGCAAAATCTGTTTTTGCCATTTGTAATTGACATACAGATTTGGTTTAAGAGGTCGGAGTGGAAGAACAGCAGGTTAATTTAATCTCAATTGTATATAGCTCACCTGATTCATAACAGGATAAGCGCGTTTAATAATTTAGTGTTACTAAATAAAAGATATATCCGAATCATGCTTTGAAAGAGATGTGTTATAAGCTCATGCATTATACAAAAGGTAATGATTTTAACCTGGATCCATGCATCGTTTGCCAGGACTTCCTAAAGCCGATCTGCAAGAGAGAAACCTTGTTATTCTTTTAATTGGAAAGGCTCACTGGCATCTTCCTAAGTTCATTAATTTGAACTTGACATTGGTTGCTCTCGCCTCTTTCCCCTCCACTCCAAGAAGTTCCCAGCCAAGCATGCTGCTACTGAGGACGTAAACTCAGTCTCGCTGCCAGCCAGTCTGTCAGCCTCGACGGGGGATTTGTGTCACGTGTTTCTGGGTGTGATGATTAGGGTGCCATAGGAGAATTTGTCTTTTTTTGTTTTTGAGAGCTTGTGGCATTAACAACCACTTTTTCTTTATTTTTTTTCTGTTTTGACCGTACCACTGATGAAGGCCATGCTCAGATACTGAACTAGCAAACCCTCTTGGGCCACTCCTTTCTTTTCAACCATTTCCCAAACTTTTACACTCACAAATTATTAATGAGTCCCTTGCACGAAGCACTTGTTTTAGGAGACTGCTAGACATGAGCATTAATGATGAAACAGATGAAAAGTGCTGTTGAACTAATTCCTCTTTGTCTCTGGCAAAATGTGTCGTGAGGGGAAAAGCGTAGGCACAGCTGTGTTCTTTCTCCTGAATATGCATTATATCAATTTTAGACACCGATTTCACGGTGCTCAGTGTGTCAGCTATTTAATGTATAAACCCAACTTTTTAATTGTTTATCAGTTTCTCATGTTAACAGAAGCAAAATAAAGGAATTATTCTACTGTAGATTGAAGCTAACAAATGTGTGCATGTGTTCTGCAGGACAGTCCGTGCGTACTCGGAGAATCTTGCAGGAGGCTCATGAGGAAGGTCGGCCTTGTCCCAACCAGCTCGTCCAGACAAAGCCATGTCCCATAAGTCCTTGCTACATGTGGCTGCTCAGCGACTGGTCCTCCTGCACCATAGAGGTATGACCATCTCGACTGGAACAGCATAGTGAATGAAGAAGTTCACAACAGAGATTGACAAATGCATGACTCCTGTGAGCCGTTTTCAGTTCTTCTTCTTTATTATTGTCAACGTACTGTCACTTTTGCCGTATTGTATGGACCAGCCTGGACAGAGATTTGTCTGTGTCTTTCTGACATAATCCTCCTCCTGTGTCTCAAACCAAATTTTCAAACAACTTGTAAAATCTACCGTATAACATTTAGGACGTTCGACTATCGTTCCGTTATACACAGTGGCTGTCCTAGCTTGAAAGCACCCTGTGCATGACCCCACCCACACACACACACACACGCATTGAATTGTATCATATAAGAATACAGCAACAGCTAAGTATAATTACAATTAAGGAATCAAATATCGTGATGCCTTGAGATACGAGTGTTATTCATTCCTGGACCACACTCGTAACTCAAAACTCATGTATGTCAAATCATCTTGCTCCATTGGAATGAATGGAAATAACATATTTTTGCTCCAGCCTCCCTAGAAATCAACAGAAAATGTTGCAATGTGTTATCAATGAGAAAAATAGCACTCTAAAATACTATATGTTATAAAATCATACAATAACGACATAATTAAATAAAAGTAAAAATAATATACTGTTTGTGTTTTACTTCCTCCTTCAATTGTGCTGCTCATCCTGGTGTGTGCACCTTGGCCACCGGGGGAAGTATAGGACAGACAGACAGATATTCTGTTCATTGAGTCTCAAATCCTCGCAGCTCATCAGTACGTCACTAAAATTAATCGTTCTTTGTAAAGGATTACGAATAAATGCCTGTGAGTATCGTTACATGGTCTGTCTACGTGTCTACAATTTATGTGTTCATATGTCTGTTGCTAAAATGGTAACAACACCGCCTCATAGATGCTAATTGTTAGCCCGTGTGTCTATATAGAGTTTCCCGTTGTATGTTAGTATTCAGGGAATGGAGTCTATGTGCTTGCTTTACAAACACAACGTGTAATTCTCTTTTTATTTACTGTATGTTTAGTTTGACCATCAGCAGAGAGTAACAACCAGCATGCAGCCTCTATTTTTAAGAATATTTAATAATTGTATATGTGCCAAACTTCCCCTTCTTGTGAATTGAGTTGAGTAACCTGCCACCGTACAGCGCTCGTTTCTCAAGTTTAAGTTCGCAAGTCAAAGCAAAAAATCGGCCAATCAACGGCTTGTGTCTTGAAAAGGCACCACTGTACAATGAACAAACACAAATCAATATAATGTCTCTGTTAGTAGATCTTGCTAAAATGATTGGTGACTTGATTCAAATGGTTGTTTTTGTGAGCAAGTATCTTGGCAAGTGGCTTATAAAAGAGGTCCTACGCTAATCAATATTACATGAGAGGTTATCGACGATTTCAAGTCGGGCACCACCCTCCCCTTATAGAATCACAACAAATGATAGTCATTAAGAATAATGCTGGGTTTGTAAAAACCTGCGTCCTTCAGTCATTTCTGAAAGAAGCAGTCTTCTTTCCTTTTCTTTCGAAATTGCGCACCTGACGGTTTTGAACTGTTCCTTTCTATGTTTACGATAAATAACTGCATTTACCATCATTCCCCTAAAACAACCCCCAACAACCACCATTTCTACTCGCACCTCTTCTATAGACGGCGACTGTACAAGGGGGTGCAAATTCCCCATACAAACACTAACGATTGTTACATGTCATGATGCCAATATACTGCAATTACCACTACCAAATCCCATTTCACCTAGCATTTTTTTTTTTGGGGGGGGGGAATGTAAAAAAAAAAAACACTGATTATACTTGTATATACTGTGTATGTACATGTTCGTGTGACTCTGCAGGGTGCAGAGTGTGGCGAGGGGGTTCGAAGAAGAAACCTATCGTGTATCATTCACAAGGGTGACTGGACCGAGTCTCCTCCTGCTCCAGTGGCAGAGAAATTTTGTGGAGACAAAATAAGGAAGGAAATCCAAAAGGATGTGGAGCAGCCGTGCTTTGTTCCCTGTCAAGGTAAAGATCCCCTTATTTAAAATACACATTCCCTATTCAAATGTATCAACATAATTCACAAGCAATGAAGAGCTCTCCAGCAACACTCTCACTTTATAGTAATTATATTTTTTTACCAGTATGAATTATGTATTATGCATTCATTTTGCACTCATAACACCAATAATTATTTACCTGCTTTACATGCCACATCATCAATAATGGTGCATTCATGTGCTGCAATCCATCAACTCTCCTGAGTCATTGACATTTCAGCTGCTGCTGAAAACAGCTGCTATTGCCAAGTCAATAAACTACAATACAATAACTAATTACCCATTTAGCTATAACTGGCCATGTCCAAAAGTATCCCCCAGCCTCCACATTCTTCCACTTGCTCAACTAATCACATTATTTACAGATGCAGTCATCATACGATACCACACTTAAATTGTAACAGCTTACCAATTGTTGAATGACTCTGCATGCCATTGTTGACTCCTGTATTCATATGATGCTACACACCAAGTACTAAGCTTGTAGTTTTGCTATCATCAACAGGGGGGGCTTTATACTGGGTATCATTGCTCAACTAAAGGGTGCTGTTTTTCTTTCTAATATGTATGTAATATTTTTACAGAGCTTGAATCCAATTCCAAAATGAATGTGTTTGAATATCTTGCAGTCCTTATAGTGTTTTTTTTTAGTCCAGTGGTGCCTTGAGATTCGAGGGACTCAGTTTTTCATATTTACGACCCGTTGTGCGGCCAATTTTTTTTTTGCTTTGACCTGAAAGTGCAGACTTGAGATACGAGTGCTGTATGGTGGCAGTGAACTCCACTCAACTCACTTCACAATAAGCAGCACTTTGGCAAATAGTGAACAATTCTAAAAAAGGCCTCAAGTTGTTTTATGCCACTCCCAGTTGAAGTTTACTGTCAAACTAAACATGAAACAGAGAATTACACCTTGCATATTTAAGACAACCACATTCTTAGCCTTTCAGTCTGTTAGCTTAATGCTAATGCTAAATAGCATATATGTTGCTGTGCGATAACCTTAAGCAACTGATTTAAGACAAATAGTGGAACAACACATTTAGACAGACAATATAACAGTACTTAGTCATATATTATTTATCCTCTGTGAAGAACAACTAGTGCCATACTAATGAGCTGAAGGAGTTAAGATGTCTAACTGAACAGTAATAAACTTTTTTCCTTTATTTCATTTCTCACCTGCCTCTGTAAATGACTCGTATTTTCCATTGGTTACTTTAATAGTTGGTGGGCTGGCGCGGGGACAACGGATACCGTCCGGTTTGCCGCTGCCTTGGGTGCAGAGGGCAGAGACACTTGCCCAAATAACACAAAACACAACTATACTTAAGGGAAGATGTAATTTGTTTGGAGTTGTAGGTATTTGCTATGAAGATGTATCGTCTTGCCATGCACCTCTGATGTTTGCCTTAATTCCTCACTCAACACACTGGTGCCGCAAGCTTCGGCTCAAGATCAGAGGATTTTGATGTGATTGTGTGTCATTTGGTGAGAATTGCTCCAATCAGGGTAAAGGGTGTTCAAATGTATGCAATGTGCAGTGAGTGTGTCACTGCAGTACACTATGGCTTCTCCCACGGCATGTTTCTACAACCAAATCAGTATAAGGAAACTCCTCATACAGTGAATATGTATACTATAAATAAGATGAAAGCTGACGCTGTTTATTCAGTCTCTTCACTCATATGCCTAAGCTTGCCATGGGAATGGAACCTGAGGCTCACTTGCTAAATAAAACAGTTCAGTGTTTTCTTGATGTACTTTGCCATGGCCTACTCCAGAGGATGTCTTTTTGACAAACAGCATACATTTTTTCAATACCGTGCTTGACCTAATTAAGCATGTGTTAAAGATTGACAGACGCACACAGTGAGTGGTGCTGCACATAAAGATTGATATGATGTTGACTGCCTTATGACTGACTACATGACTGAAAAGTACAATAGCAGTACAGTCAGACTGAGCAGGAAGGTGGGAATTAACGTGAAGTAAAATTCTGGATTATTTTAAAATACTTGCAGAACATTTTAGGTTTTACGTACCAATTTTTAACATGCGAATGATAGGAGAGGAAAACATTGACGTGTGTACACCACATGACCACAACAGCACACCCTACGCATTACGATATTTTCACAAACCAATCGCGTCTACTCCCCCGAACCGAATGTCTGTTGTACTACCAAGACTAACGTGTGAGAGTCACCATAGCATCTAAACTACCAGAAAATACAAAGAACAAAAAGTAGTAGAAGAGGAAATTGAGGAAGCTTCTCTCGTCAATTATGAGGGAGAGAAGTGGGAGCGCATAGGAAATCGTACAATTTTCGGCACCTCAGACTGACTGAGGACTGATTGCTCAGACTGAGGAATGCCATGTAAAAAAAGCCATGACGTTCAACTCAAGCCATGCAATGAGTCAGCATCACTCATGGCGTGTTTCATAGTTTTATATCTGTAAATGAATTATTATTTTGCCAACAGCAGCCCTTTTCAGTCTTGTTTTTGTTGTTTAATAATTTTGGGTGAAACCAACCTATGTTCTACTGGTGATTACTAAAGAATTAAAAACGCTCAAAACAAACTTTTTTTCTGGTGAAAGAAAAAGGTCTACTTTTTCTTCTTGGTAGTTTTGGTGCTTACAAAGTCACATTATATTCTGTGGGTCTTGAAAAAATATTCAAAATAGTCTAAACTGACGAGCAATATGGAGATCTTTGCGCTGAAAACGGCTGGCAGAGAATTAATAAGTATGGTTCGGAAAATATGAAAGGTGATATTAGAAGATATACCATTGACACAGTTTGACATCTTAGTATGATTGAGTATCATTTAAACACTACACTCCAGCCAGTTCCATCACTTTATGTCTACAGTATACCTACCCTCTTCTAATAGCTACTTTCAGCAGCATAACGCTCCATGTCACAAGGGTCAAATAAGCTTGAATCCGCTTTTACTCTTCACCACACCATCAACAGTCCTCTGTACCGCCCCTTCTCTAATGAGGAAGCTCTGAAACTGAGCTACATGCTGACATTAGCCATAAAATAAGTAACTAGACCAGCTTTTAATCCTCTCTCTGTGATTGCTCTATCCAAAATGTGTCATTTTTGTCATAGCCTTGTAGGTATTTCCCACAGTGAAATTGGGTCAAAAAGTGATTTCAGTTTTTTTCGCTGTTGCTTTTACTTTCAAGATTGAAGCAGTTCATACTGTACAAACGTGAACCAACTTTTTTGCTTAGCAACAAATAGACAATTTTTTTTAATGCAAATCACCATGCATTACATATATTTATTATGAATATTACTATATTCATATTTACCTGTACTGTTCTATATAAGCAGGGCTGCTGCACCTTTACCAAGGTACCAGTAACTGTACTGTACTTTTTAACCTGCTATATAAATTCCACTAATGGCTTTTTGTGCCGTTGTGGTCATACCTCAGTTGACCATAAATTTAAACTATAAAATCCATCAATCCACATAGAATCACAAATATGTGTGTGTGTTTTTACTGCAAAATGACCCCGTTAAAGATTACAAGGCTTTTTTTTTGTTTGAAAATCAGCAAAGTGCTCATGTGCTATTTGTAGCGTGACAAAAAATATCAACCAGTTTTCTCTGCTAAAAATGTCTCCCCAAATCAAATTAATTTGGCGCTCCCTCACGAGACACATTTTACTACTGGCTATCGAGTTATAAGTTAATGTAATATATGACGGCGGTTGGTCTATTATCTCTGAATACCCACTGGGCTGTGAGTAATTTGTTTGTGCTTTTGGTATCAGCCACAGATGTGTCAAAGTAGTTTTCTCGAGTAAATGTACCAGACACTGTCAGGGGAACGCCAATAAAATAATCCATGAAATCTTGTTTGCCAGCCACTGTGTCGTGTGTACAGGTGTGTGTGTTGGAAAATAATCTGATAGTGTTATTTATTAAGGTGTGCTTGCCAGTTATGTATCCTTATTTAGTTTCTGGGGGTGTTTTTGTGCCTTCAGGAGACTGCCATTTGGCTGAGTGGTCATCTTGGAGTTCTTGCCAACTGACTTGTGTGGAGGGGCGGAGCTTTGAAAGCACAGGACGTCAATCCCGCTCCAGAGCGGTGATCATTCAAGTTAGTGAGAACCAGGACACCTGCCCACAGCAAGTATTTGAGACGCAGCCATGTAAAGGTACTCAGCAAACCTCTTATCGTCTAGTTTTTCTTGAAAAATGCTGTTTTCGAAGTGTTACGCCTATGGAAAAAATTGAGATTTATCAAATCATTGGGATTACAGTATGTGCAGCATGGTGTTCTGGTGATTATTACGTCTACCTCGCAGTTGTGAAGTTCTGGTTTCGAATCTCTACTCGGGATTTGTGGATTTGGCATGTTCTTCCAGTGTTTGTGGGTTTTCTTCGGGTACTCAGGCTTCCTCGTACACTCCAAAAACATGCATGTTATCGTAACTGAAGACTAAATCATGGGTGTCAAACTTATTTTTGTTGTGGGCGTAGTTATGGTTTCCAACAGAGGGCCGTGACTGTGAATCCATATAAATGTATGATCGCCTCATATTAATATATAAACACCCCCAAAAATATCGATGGATAACTAATTTATATATACAGTATGTTATCATTTTCCACGCACCAAATCCAGGGCAAGCACCACGATCCACACAACACCAACAGCTAGCTCACGAGTTCTGTGGTCTGTTATACATCTGCCAATGAATGAATGAATAAATAAATATGTACTGCAATTGGCCATGACATTGTCGATCATACCACAGTTAAACTGCTTCATGTAATTATTGCTTGTTGGTTTCACTAAACTATGACTAAAAGGTTAAACATAGCATATCTACAGTAGTGTAGAAATGCAGTCATGGTGTTAATGATGGTTTTTCTATATTAATGTCAAATTGAAACAGTGTCACAGGCCATTATTAAAAGGTCAGTAGTCGAATCATCGTAAGGTCATAACTGTTCCACAACTTTTCCAATTTGCATGAAATATCGGGGTTATTGCCTAGTCCAGTGGACTTTATAGATAATATACTGTATGTACATGTATTTTCTGTGAGTTTGTTTGGGTGGGCTCTTTTAATCACACATCTCTAAGTGCTGTTTTTTTGTGATTCATCAAATAAGGTTGCCCTTTCCCCCCTTTCATACCTTGTTATTCTGAATAAACCACAGGCTTCTTCTTCCCTCATTAATTAGCCACTTTTATAAACATTTTATCAAAGTACTTGACATTTAATTTAATGCCACATTCTTGTCTTACTAAATGTGTCTTGTTAGCTAAATAGTCTGATCTTTAATCCTGTTTTTTTTTATTTATTGATGAATGGAATGTGACTTGAATGTTTCCAAGTTGTGTTCAACAGACTTTCCCTCCAGCAAAAATGTACTTAGAAAAAAAGCGGCCTCTAATTCAGTTCCAGCCAATTCCAGCCATCCCATTTCCTGTAATCCCCACAGAGTGGTAAATGGTACCCCTTTTTCCTCCAACCGCATTATGTCTTACCCCGTAATGTAGTACATCTTTGGTAAATGTCCATCGGAGCTTAACAACCGCGCTGGATGGTCGATACGAGCTGCTAATGAGCATCATCTGCCTCTCTGCTTCTGCTGCAGGAGGCCAATGCTACAGTTACCAGTGGAGGACAGGAAGATGGAGCAATAATGAGAGAGCAGTGTGGTGTCAGCGCTCGGATGGCGTCATTGTCACAGGTGAACATCTGCACTGTCAGCCTACCACCCCAGATGAGTCTTGAAGCAGGCTTGTCATAGAAATATGCAGAGCTGTACATAGATGTGAATATCTTTATACTGTATGTCTGGGTTGATGCAGTAGACACTTAAGTGTCCTCGTTCTGTTTTAATGCTCCTCACGCGGGTGTGAACCAGTGTTAGCTGGAAGTGCATCAATATGCATGATCAAGGTTTTATGGTATGATGTTTTCAAGGGGACAATTGGAAAAGTACAGTGTAGCATCTCCCCAAAGTGAGTATACTGCTCAAATGTTTGTAAATAATTTATGATATATTTTCATGGAAAAACAATAAACAAAATGACACTTGACAATGTTTAGTAATTAGTGCACAGCTTATACCTGTATAAGAGTGTAAATTTACTGTCCCCTTAAAATAACTTTGTCATTTTAGTTGCCACTAATGTCGAAACCGATGGCAACAAAAGTCTCTACACCTCTAAGTGAAAATGTACAAATCCCTTTTGTCATGTGAAGGTGTGAATGGGGAACGGATGTGTTAAACTTGGTGTTATAACTCTCACACTATCTCATACCGGTCAATGGAGGTTCAATATGGCACCTCATAGAAAAGAACTCTGAGGATCTGAAAAGAAAAAAAAAAGATTTTAGAGATGGCAAAGGCCAGTGGTTCTTAACCTTTTTACACCAAGTACCACATAAAAAATACAGTGCAGTGAAACTATCAAAAAAATATCAGACAAATATAACCTCCAGACCTGTTCAATAAAGAAATCACTTAAACAGAACCTGTCTGACAAAATTAAGTCGGACGGAAAAAAACAACAAAATGACACGATACAAACAAATTCAACAACAGGTAAGAAATAAAGTATTGGATATCTATTGGGCTGGAAAGGGTTACAAAGCCATTTCTAAAGCTTTAGTGTTCCAGCAAACCATAGGGAGAGCCATTAACCTGAAATGGAGAAAGTATGGAACAGTGGATAACCTTCCCAGGAGTGGCTGGCCAACAATGAGTACCGTATTTTCACGACCATAAGGCACACTTAAAAGTCTTAGATTTTCTCCAAAATGGACGGGACCCCTTATAGTGCAGTGCGCCTTATGTGTGCACCGAGTTGCAACATCTATAGATGTTGTTGTGTGATGAGCGCTCCACTTGGCTTTGTTTTTTTTTTTGTTTTTTGTTTTTTTGGTTTTTTTTGACCGCTTGACTGACTGGGAACATTTCCTTCCGACACGCTGCTTATACAGAGGAAAAGCGGACGTGGCTGAGGACAGCATGCGGACGGAAAGGGGGAAGGGTGCGTGAAGGAGGACGTTAAAGCCACGGGGTCTATTTCTGTATTTAACACATAAATAAGGCGCACCGTATTATTGGGTGCAGGCATGGTAAAACATACTCTATCTTAAAACATACGGTAGCATGCATGCACGCTAAAACAATGTTTCTAAAAAGTTGTACCTAAATAAATGTTTAAAAACTAACTTCTTAACAATTAAATGATAAATTAATTGAATTTAAAAGTTAAATACAACTGCACTGTACTTAGGCAGTGATTTTTTTTGTGTGTCCCACTAGAGGGAGCCTGCATACCTCCTTAAAATTGAGAATCACAAGCCTAATCTAGGAAAAATATTGCTCACACTCTGAAACTGAAGCTGCAGCGCAGTGGCCACAAAGTACCATCCCATGAAAAGATTTGTTTTTTAATTACAAAAATGTGAGGGGTGTACTCAGGTTTGTGATTTTCTGTATGTGGGGTTTTCCTCACAACACATTATTTAATCCTCCCCAGCAGAATCCAACACATTAATTTCCAAATACAAGCTAATAGCAGCAAATGACGGCCCGTGGTGCCAACACATCACAAATGAGAAGATGAATTTTAGTATAGTGCTCTGGTTGAATTTACCACCTTATCTGATGTGCCTATTCTCAGTGCAGCCTTCATTGATTTCTCTTCTCACTCTTAGCATAAGTAATCAATAAGCCAGAGGCTGAGCTAGGAGACTTTCAATCCATATAAATATAATCATGCATTTGTATGTGTGGGAAGAAAAGAAGGCGTAGTGAAATGGAACAAAGGTAGCAGTGCTGTGGGAATGGAGGCTTAGGGCGAGTTCTGTGTGCTGTAAATAGAAGCTGAATGTGATCTTATCGCTTTAAAGGAAGTGTTTCAGGCAAATATGAGCCCAGGCGGAATAACCTCCCTCTGGAGAGGCAGCCCAACACTCTTTGATATTTTGACATGTAATTTTCCATGTTGGAATTAAAATGTTCACAGATTGATCATGGACCCCGATAGGCAACTAAGCCCATTAATCAGTGGTGACACTACATTAATTTAGTGATCGATGAGTCCAGGCACTAAAGGGAAACACCTTTTTTCTTTTCCTCGTTCAGGGGGATGTTTCCCACAGAAAAGGCCGAGCATGATCCGCCACTGCCATCCACCGTGCACCAAGCCCTTCTCACACTGCACCTCGGTAAGCTCGCTCACACGATACTTCATCACACAACTGTCATCAATTCTTGGGTAGTCTTGCCACTTTCTTCCCATTGTGGTCGTTTCAAATGGACTTTGAATGATGACATCTTGAATTTTGAAGAAGGGGCCATAAAGTATAATCATATTAATGCCAATAAATGCAGGCTGGATGCCAGGATGTGACTACAGCTTGAGAAGGTGGGGAACTGCATACAAATCAAAAATCAATCAAGGAGACGTGACTAAAATTTGAAGTTTTACTGCCCCTCGCAGTTGCCTTCATGCAACTACAAGATACCGTCAAACTGAAAAGAAGCAATGCACATCCCTCCTTTATTAAAAGACCTTAAAATAGATGTGCTTTCATCCATTTCCTATCGTGCTCATCCTCAATAGGGTCGCAGGGGAGGTGCAACCGAGCTCAGTTGACTCTGGGTGAGAGGCGGGGTACACCATAGACGAGTTTCCTGGAGGATGCATTTGGGATTAGCCTTTGAAGTTGGTAATAGTGAAAAATGAAGTGAAACAGACAATGAGTTTATTCAATTCTTTTCCAGAATGAGAGTGCTTAAAGAGGAGGATGCTATTCATGTGGCACAGGTTGAAGCAGGCATCAGGTGCAGGTGGAAATGGGCCTGGCTCAAGTTTAAGGCCAAAACAAAAAAAAGCAAAGAAATGAGGCAAATGTAATTTTAAACCTTAATTTGTACATCAACATGTACTTGAGCGGTGTAAATAAATGTTTTTCTGTGTGAAGAAAATGTGTTTATGTTGCCTTATTGTACTATTCAGAGTCTTCCAGATTGCTTAATTTATGTTAAAATAAAATAAAAAATTCTCTGCGGAGGGCCCGGGGGATCCCCCCAACCCCGTACAATGCAAATGTGTTTGCATGTCTGTGTCAGGCAGTAATTCCCATCCATTGCACCGTGGCGGTACGAATTTTCTCATGTTGAATATGTGCCTTGTCTTAATAAAGGTTGGGAAGCACGTGTAGGGAATAAGAAACTAGCGATATATGTTGTCTTGTGCTAGCTAAATAGTATCTCCACTTTCCATGCAGAGCGGTGTGTGTGGGTGTGAAAAGGGTTACACCGAAGTGATGACAACACACGGCTTCTTGGACTACTGCACTCGAACCCCTGGCGTGGACGCCAATAAGAAAGCTGATGTAAAAACCAACTCCGGAAGATTAAAACCATCGCAGGCCCGAGACTGGCCCACAGAGTGGACCTTACGACCTGTTGGCTCAGGTACCGAAATGGAAATGATCTGTACTGCTTTGAACCTCGCGCCTGAGATCATTACTTTTGACGACTGGCTTTATAGAGCTTGAAACGCTAAGCCGGGGGTGGAATTCATTCTAGTCCAATGTTTCCACTGGGCTCATCATTTTGTGCTGTAAAAATTAGATTGCGGAAGGATGTGTTAATGGAGGCTTTATTCTAAATTATGAGAATAATGCTTAAATGTTTTCTCATAAAGCATGACTATAGATATATCTAAAAGTTGACTTTCATTGGACAGATGGAAGAGTAAAGCTGTGGGTTTACGCCGTGACTGCCGTCGGATTCATCTTAATACTCTTCATTATTGCATTCTCATTCCTGGTCTGGTATGTACCATATTACTTGCTCAAGAGATTCTTCACGACGCACAATTTCTTCACAAAACCTCTAGCTGCGTGTGGGAGCCTTATACACACACACACCATAGACGCAAACACACACAAAGTACTGAGAAGCCAAGAAAATTCCCAACCGTCTGTTCTCCGTGCTGTCAAGGATGACTTATACACCTCACAACATTTCACCACTAGTGTTGCTGCTATCACATAATGGAACTCTCCGTAAAGGTTGTTATCACATCAGGCTGCCTTGTGGCAACAAATCAGACCCACTGTCAGCTTGTCTTGTTTATTTATAATAATTTTTTTTTTTCAGTAAACCTGCCAAAGCCACAAAGACGTCTCCTCCGCCACAGAAACCTTTGACGCTGGCCTACGATGGTGACATCGACATGTAACCACGTTGGTATTCTTCATAATGATGCAATCTTCTGCCTCTCGGCCTGACTGTCAACGTATTCAGACGCCACAGGTGGTATGAATGAACGGACCAAGGTACTCTGCGAGAGTGGGGCACAAACAGTATTTGCTGTTGAATGACACACTTTCAGATGCTAAATTGCTCCTCGAAAGAAGAGGCCAAGACGCCAAACGTTTTTTTTTAATTTTTAATCTGTTTGCAATATGGAGGCCACGTTGCAGCCTGGCTTGCAAACGTGAAATCATCAGAACTGCCAAAAGGTGAAGCTTTTTTAAATTATTATTATTATTGTGTGTGTGTGTACAAAATCAGAAGGACCAAATGGAGCTCCGGTTGTCCCTTAAGGGACATGTCCGTCTTTCACGACATACAGAGGCTGAACATGGAACACTTTTCTCATTCTCGTTGGGTATTTGTAAAGGAAATGTCACAACTTTGTGTAAACAGCCTTTTTTTCGGAGAATAAACAAAAAAAAATGCTTTATGCACTACATTAGTGCTGATTCACTATTCCTTTTCCTTTGAAATGACTTTTATAGTGTTTGAAATGTTTATGCAAGTCGTTGCTGTTGGATTGTACTTTGTTGACGATGCCATATGTTGTGTAGTCGTGGAAACCAAATGCAGGCTTGCCTTGAGTTTAACATGATGCAGTCGTTTCTCCGCCCCAAATGTCATTAAACACTCAGAAGCCAAGACATTTTAACATTTCAGTGAGACAATGCTGCTGAATGACAAATTAACTTCCATCATACAACATACATGACATGAATATCACGAAGATAAAGATATGGTCGTTTAGGATTTTGCCATTTGTACACCACCACAATGGATATGAAGTAAAACATTAAAGTTGCCATTTATAGATAGATAGAGTCTTGAGTTGGTTTCATGTTATGTTTAGGGTCATTTATTCAGCTGCACTGAGAAGCAGAATAATCTGACTCCACAGCAAGTACTGTTTTTGTAATTTTTATTCAGATAAGTGATTGTGGGCGACTGGTTAGCACATCTGCCTCACAGTTCTTGCGACCGGGGTTCAAATCCGGCCTCGCCTGTGTGGAGTTTGCATGTTCTCCCCGTTCCTGCTTGGGTTTCCTCCCACATCCAAAAAACATGCATGGTCGGTTCATTGAAAAACTCTAAATTGCCCGTAGGTGTCAATGTCAGTGTGAATGATTGTTTGTCTATAAGCGCCTTGCGATTGGCTGGCGCCCAGTTCATGGTGTATCCCGCCTCTCGCCCCCAGTTAGCTGGGATAGGCTCCAGCATACACGCGACCCTAGTGAGGATAAGCTGTGTCAAAAAATGGATGGATGGGTAAGTGATTGTGCTTGCTGTTTGGAAAAAAAAAACAAAAAAAAAACAACAACAACAATACAAATTCCAGATTTGAATCTGGTATTGTGAGCCATTTGTCCAAATAGTTTTTAGGCCCTGAAGGTATTGTACATAAAATCATTCTAACTTTTAAAAGTAGAGTTTACAATTTTTACACACAAAAGAAATACTTGTACTCGTGGCACATAGCTGGCACACTCCTGTAGTCTCACGTAATTACTTTGTATTTTACTCATGCACCCATATTACAGACAGTTTGAACAAATATGACAAAAAGTGATTTTGCAAATTGCTGGCAAACCCCCCTTTGAAATGTTGACTAATTCCTTTTGGAATGTATCCTTCTTAAAATAAAGCTGAAAATTCACATCATTATTGTTTCATTTCAAACCCACAATGGTGGTGTATAAAGGCAAAATCATGAATACATTGTCATTGTCCAAATACAATTGGGCATTCATTTTTTTATCAATTGCATTTTTAATGTTTTTTTTTTTATTATCAGAACAAGGTATCTTATTCTTAATCACAAACACGCAAACAAATAGAGGTGGCCCACATCAAGGAGAGAAACAGCTTAAAGTAATTAATTGACTGTTCTCTCTGCCGCGCGACGATAAAAACCAAATCTTTGAAAGCACAAATAAAGTGATTTATTTTCGATATAACTACTTTTAGTCTAATATCCACCGTATGCTTATGCAAACAAACAAATAAATAAAAACCATTTAATACCAGACCATCATCCCGATGGATCCTGGAATAAAGATAAACTCCTACATTTCCTCATGCAACCCTTTGTGCATTATTCATACGACAGAGTGGAGTATTCAGTCATAGAGTAATAGTAGGCAGCTGACAACCATGTATGCTATCTTTTTCCCCGGCCTCCACAATCTGAATATTTGCTCTGGTGTTATCTGACCTCCTTCTGAATGTATTACTAATAACTATCACCTATGGTTGTTACTCGTTGTAGCAATTGTATTTCAGCAGCTGATTGTGTGCAGGTAAGCTTGACGTATTCTGGAAAAGAAATGCTCAAAGTGGCCTTGAAAAATGCTCTGTTTTACGAATGTGGAACAAGTTAAAAAGATGCAGTCATAAATTTGATCAAACTGTGAACTATGGATCATTTCTAAAGACGGTGAACATATCAGGTTTGCTTGACATTTCATTTAAGAATTTCTCTCCTTTAAAATGATTACTATAGATTGGCTTGTGTCCCCAAAAAGACGAGTAGACCCTCATTGTTTACAAGTACCATGCTATTTGTGTTACTATTGTGTGTAATTGGAGATCTGAACACTGATGCAAATAAATTGTGGAACCCTGTGAAACAAAAGAATCATGTTCTTTCTGGACTTGTTTTCTCTTTTTTTAGGGCTACACCTGTGATCTGGATCAGCTTTGTGACTTTCATGGCAGGGATGAATTATGAATACTGATCATTCTCCCGGTGTTTTGCCGGAAATGTGTTTCAATCTTGGGTCATATCTAATTGAGTCATTTAAGACTGTCACTTTTGTTTAAGCGAAGCTTTAATTCAAATGCTTATGTCATGGCCATCTGATATGAGGCAAAGCTTTGGGCTAATCTTGTCAAGTTAAATTAATTTCATTTTAGAGGCTCCACGGGCATGTTTGCCGGTCTCGGTGGTGATACGTGAACAATTGACAATGGCAGGGTCTCGATATGTGAACATTCTATTATAATCCATAATGGACTGCAACAGAGCCCTTTTTTTCTTGAGCTAGTCTACAGTAAACAAGTTCTTTATATTGATTTTTGCCATAAAATACGAGTGACCTGATTTTTTTTTTTTAGATACGACCCAACATTCAGATGATTTTTTTGGTTTGACTTGCAAGCAAAAATTAGGAGATGCAAGCGCTGTATGGGCACTGAACTCAACTTATACTTCACAACAAGTAGCAGTTTGGTAGATGGTGAACGATTCTTCAAACAAAGAGCTTTCAAAAGTCCCAGTTGAACTAAACATAAAGCAAACCATACAACTTTTCCTTCCACTAGCTTAATGCTAACACAATGAAAAACACCATAGACGGGCTAACGAATAGCATCGATAGTCGCCGTGTTATAACCCTTTAAGCCACAGATATTTGAACACAAGGAAACAAACAATATAACAAAACTTAACAGGCATGTTTTCACTGAACTCTCAGTTACTGCTTCACTTGCTATTTTTGGTTTGTTTTATATTTATAGCCTACAAGTGTAACTGTAAATATGACTTTATTACCGTCTTAGAATTCATCATTAACTAGCTCTACGTACAATACAGTTGATTGATCCTTCTGTATGTGTGTTACTCGCCAACGGAAGAACTAAGGTCTGTTAGAAAACCGCAGTTGTTTCAATGTAAACAAACAAATGCACTTTTCTAACAGCCAACGCGAGTGACGTCATGCACGCTGTCATACTGGTCAGTGGAGATTTCAATCGTGTTCCTCTCTCTCATAAACAAACAACTACATTCATCCGCTTATCCTCACTAGCGTCGCGTCACACAGCATGAAATTATCATTAGTAGTACTAGTACAACCCCAATTCCAATGAAGTTGGGACATTGTGTTAAACATAAATAAAAACAACACAATGATTTGCAAATCATGTTCAACCTATATTTAATTGAATACACTACAAAGATAAGATATTTAATGTTCAAACTGATAAACTTGATTGTTTTTAGCAAATAATCATTGACTTAGAATTTTATGGCTGCAACATGTTCCAAAAAAGCTGGGACAGGTGGCAAAAAAGACTGAGACAGTTGAGGAATACTCATCAAACACCTGTCTGGAACATCCCACAGGTGAACAGGCTAAATGGGAACAGGTGGGTGCCATGATTGGGTATAAAAGGAGCTTCCCTGAATTGCTCAGTCATTCACAAGCAAAGATGGGGCGAGATTCACCTCTTGTGCGTGAGAAAATAGTCAAACAGTTTAAGGACAATGTTGCTCAACGTACAATTGCAAGGGATTTAATCCTCTACGGTCCATAATATCATCAAAAGGTTCAGAGAATCTGGAGAAATAACTCCATGTAAGCGGCAAGGCCAAAAAATAACATTGAATGCCCGTGACCTTTGATCCCTCAGGCGGCACTGCATCAAAAACCGACATCAATGTGTAAAGGATATCACCACATGGGCTCAGAAACACTTCAGAAAACCAATGTCAGTAAATACAGTTCGGTGCTACATCCGTAAGTGCAACTTGAAACTCTACTATGCAAAGCAAAAACCATTTATCAACAACACCCAGAAATGCCGCCAGATTCTCTGGCCCTGAGCTCATCTAAGATGGACTGATGCAAAGTGGAAAAGTGTTCTGTGGTGCCAATGGCATGGGTAACTTACACATCTGGGAAGGCCCCATTAATGCTGAAAGGTACATACAGGTTTTGGAGAAACATATGCTGCCATCCAAGTAACGTCTTTTTCATGGACGCCCCTGCTTATTTCAGCAAGACAATGCCAAACCACATTCTGCACGTGTTACAACAGCATGGATTCGTAGTAAAAGAGTGCGGGTACTAGACTGGCCTGCCTGCAGTCCAGACCTATCACCCATTGAAAATGTGTGGCGCATTATGAAGTGTTAAATACGCCAACCGAGACCCTGAACTGTTGAACAGCTGAAGCTGTACATCAAGCAACAATGGGAAAGGATTCCACCTACAAAGCTTCAACAATCGGTGTCCTCAGTTCCCAACTTTATTGAATGTTGTTAAAAGAAAAGGTAAACATGACCCTGTCCCAGGTTTTATGGAACATGTTGCAGCCATAAAATTCTAAGTTAATGATTATTTGCTAAAACCAATAAAGTTTGTCAGTTTGAACATTAAATATCTTGTCTTTGTAGTGTATTCAATTAAATATAGGTTGAACATGATTTGCAAATCATTGTATTCTGTTTTTATTTATGTTTAACACAACGTCCCAACGTCATTGGAATTGGGGTTATAGTTTTAAGCTTATTTTGTTACAACTGCGGTTGTTTTTTTAAAGTGCTCTATAAAATCCTAAAGTTAGGGATTAAGGATCATTGTTGTTTGAGTCTGTGACATTGGTCTGGAAATGGAATGAACAAATGAGTGGCTGGTCAGAGTCAAAAAGTTAATTTATTGTCTGAGCTGTACCTTAGGATTGGCAACAATTAACTTTTATTGCTTTGTATTGCTAATCAGCAAATGTTTGCACACTTTTATCCATTAATGAAGTTTGACAGATAAGCTGGCGCAATCTCCCGTAATTAATAAAAAAAGACTTTGAAATTCAGGTTGACCTGAACAAATAAAAGGGGGAGGGGGGGATGTTATTCGGTTATTTTTTTGTGTCATAGTTAAGGGTCAGGTTGCTGATTATAGCACAAGTTTCATAAAGTGAGAAAGGCCGAAAAAATGTGTATGTTTGACATTGTTGAGCAGCGGATGAGTAGAGAGGGAGGTATAAAAATTAGTTTCTGCTGCTGTTGGGCATGGTCATTAAAAAAGTAAAGTACACAAGCTGGCTTGAAAAGTACTCCCATAGTTGCTGCAATGTTTAAACTCAAATCGGGTCAGTCTTTGTGAATTAAGAGACAAAACCGTCTTTCCATAATTCAAACCATGAATTCAAATCCTGCCTCTATTTCGGGGTGCGTGGCCTAATTCCCGCTAAGGCGTTACTGTATAACAAACACCGTGTATGTAGTTACAGGCACAAGACTTTGTGGATATTACTCCTTTGCTTCCCAGTCTTGACCTTTTACACTGTGCAGCAATGTACACAATTATAATTAATCTTCATTTTTAATAAAGCAATTCCATATTTCAGTAGACTATCTTTTTGCGACAGCTCATTTTTGCATATCTACAGAACTTGATGTATTCCTTTAAAACATCGATGTGAGAGGAATGTATTTATACTAATGATCCCTGGAACGTCTTGTTACTTACAGTTTGCTTCGTCTCTCTCTCTCTATCTCTCTCTCTTTCTGTCTGTTTGTTACTTTCTTTGTCACGCTCTATCCCTCTGTGTCATGAACGGAACAGAGGATAGGACCCAAAAATGCACGACTCCAAAACAAATGGACAGTTTCCAAAAAGAGAGGTTTAATAGACGGGCATAGGCCGGTACACAGACAGGCAATCCAAGAAAGGCAACAGTATCCAAAAACATGAGGCAAAGAGGCAAGGTCGATAATCGGAACCGGGTCAAGTCTTACTGTGAGTCTATGACGTGGAAACAAGGAATGCTGGAACGCGACGACAAGGTACAACGAACTGGCAACGAGAGGGAATAAGACACGAGTTTAAATACAAGGGGTAATTAGGGTGAACGAGGCACAGTTGGTGAAGATGCTCACAGGAGCAGGTGTGTGTGAAACAGGGGGGAAAACAAAACCCGGAACACACACACACACACACACACACACACACATGACACTCTGTCTACCTCTCTCTTTCTGTCTCACTCTCAGTCTTTCTCTCTCCTTTTCAACTCTTTATTTAACCTGACCGGTTGAGATATATGGCCGCCCCGCACTGAGTTTTGAGGTTTCTTCCCAAGTGGGAGTTTTTTTCCCCCCTTGCCTTCGTTGCCTAGTGCTTGCTCACGTGGGGTTCAGTTGGTCTTTTAATGAGTGAGGTTTTTTTTGTCTGAATCTTCAGACGATGGTGGACACAGTGACTCTGCTTTGGTTAGGCTGCATTTGCTCCATTCCCCTTTCCTTCAGAACATGGTTTACAACAGTTGTTCTTTGTCTTATACGTACCTCCTCTCTCCTCTTCCTTGTCGGCCACCTTTTACTTTTTTCTGTCTCTCTGATTGTCTCTATCGTTAGTGAAACTTCAACAACCAATGCCGACCGAACATCATTTTTTACATCATTAGCCACAAATGTGAGACGTTTTGAGTTGCACTTTTTATTGTGAGACACCTGTGCTTGAATTGAGTTTCACTTTAGGTCCCTGTGCTTCCCATTAAAGCAACAAAAGTGCATCAGAGTGCAAAATGTGTTTTAGTGGGTGAAAATATGTTTGCAAGTTGTATCTAACTTAGTGAAAAGTGCTTAAAATTACAATTAAAGGGTGACCGATTCAATCAGCGGGCCCACTGTTACATAACACTGGGGCTAATTTACATAATAAACCCTCACCACACTGAGTTTCTCCACTTATGACATCAACAGCTAGGCTGGGCGCAGATCCAGAACCACTTTCAAGACCGCCCCCCGGACAACGCTGACCGAAATGCTATCTTGCCGAGGCACTATCATGCAGAAACATCCCTGCTATCGTGTCAATGCTAAAGGGTAAGCAGAGCTGCATTTACTTTTGTTGGATGACATAGCCTTACCTTCTGAACGGTGGCAGACACAGAGGATCCTCAGTTCATGAACATCCCTGTTCATGTATAAATCTGCTCCCAAACAGGATTCCCCCCCCCCCAAAAAAAACAATCATCTTCACGAGTTTGCAAGAGCTTCACCCTCACCCTTTTTTTCACACTGCGTAAACATGGTTCGCTTAATGCGTCACGTATTTCACATCCAGGTATACCATATCTTTAGGGGTTTTGTTGTAGATTAGCCTTTCAGTATGGCTCCCAAGAAAAATGAAATAAATCATGTGGAGTAAACATGATGTGAATTTCATTTGTTTTATCGTTAGGATATTTTGACTAAAACCATGCCAGCACAGAGATGTTATTAAAACAAGTGGGTACTGTTTAAAATTCAAAAATACACCGCAGTACAGTATGCGTCCACTGTTGTTATTCCAAGGGGAGCTATAGCACCCCCTCGCGGCGAAGCTTAAGCGGTGCGAGCCAGGGCTGTGGGAGGGTTCTCTTATTGCAAGAACCAGTGCACATTCTCCGCTCGCACTGCGCAAAGCTCCACGCACAGCCCCACGCAGTAAGTGCACTAATATTTCGCTTTGTTTGAAGACGACGGCTGCGTGGAAGCAAACAAAAGTGCGCGACGGCACCTGTGGTTCACCTTCTGGGCTGCGCACGTTGCAGACGAGTGCTCTGCTGCGTCGTCTTTCTCTACTTCGACTTCCGCACACATTCTCTCACCTTTGTGCGTTTCGACCCACGTCAAAGGCGCCCCGAATCGGCTGGATTGATCAAGAAATCCGAACCCTGTCGAAGGTTAATATTCGTCGAACGGAATCAGGAAGTGATGACGCCATCGAGGAAGGATGATTCCAGCTACTCTTAAATATACGTTGATTCGATATGCATTGTTAATTCCTTCTAAACATTATGTTAACGTGAGAATACAATCGATTTTTATTTGTATTTTTTCATGTAAAACCAGCACGTACTGTTGTATAACCTCATAGGCCACATAAATAGGCACACCTGCACAATCAAATGACATCTAACACAATAACAAAACAATAATGTCTCGGTAAGAATGGCACTGTCAGAGTAGTTCATACCGTGATGATTGGTCTGCTGCATTTGGTCAACAAACAGGGCTGTGTAGACCCTTATGCACTGTATGTACTGTTGATTGCCATATTAATATACCAGTACTGTACAGTGGGCCCCTGCATATTCACGGTTCAGCACCTGTTTGCAGATTTTTCTTTTATGCATTTTTTTTTTTTAACTTAAAAACTTTTTTTGTTTTTGTTGATCTTTTTTGGGAGTGGGTCCAGCCCCGAAAACGTGTATTGTCTGTTTATCCCCGCTTATTCAAATTTTTTGTGGGTTTAAAAAAAATAAATAAATAACAAGACCAAGACCAATAATACACCCATGAAATTATGAGCCTACATCTATGTCATGATAAGGCACGATAGCTGCCTATCAGCTCCAATGTATAACCTTTAAGGTAAGGAAAGGTTGATTTCACAGGTAACGATTGGTTTTAAGCCCAGTGGAAGTCCGTGCACAAAGATGTATTTGCGCAAAATGCCTTTAGTCATACAACCCCAATTCCAATGAAGTTGGGATGTGTTAAACAGAAATAAAACAGAATACAATGATTTGCAAATCATCTTCAACCTATATCGAATTGAATACACGACAAAGACAAGATATTTAATGTTCAAACTGATAAACTTTATTGTTTTTAGCAAATAATCATTGACTTAGAATTTTATGGCTGCAACACAGTGTCATGTTTATCACTATGTTACATCACCTTATCTTTTAACAACATTCAATAAACGTTTGGGAACTAAGGACACTAATTGTTGAAGCTTTGTAGGTGGAATTATTTCCCATTCTTGCTTGATGTACAGCTTCAGCTGTTCAACAGACTGGGGTCTCCGTTGTCGTATTTTACGCTTCATAATGCGCCACACATTTTCAATGGGAGACAGGTCTGGACTGCAGGCAGGCCAGTCTCGTACCCGCACTCTTTTACTGGTTTTTTGGTTTTCTGAAGTTTACCTGAGCCCATGTGGTGATATCCTTTAGACGTTGATGTCAGTTTTTGATGCAGTGCCGCCTGAGGGATCGAAGGTCACGGGCATTCAATGTTGGTTTTCGGCCTTGCCGCTTACATGCAGTGATTTCTCCAGATTCTCTCAACCTTTTGATGATATTATGGACCGTAGATGATGAAATTCCTAAATTCCTTGCAATTGTACGTTGAGGAACATTGTCCTTAAACTGTTAGACTATTTTCTCCCACACTTGTTCACAAAGACGTGACCCTCGCCTCATCTTTGCTTGTGAATGACTGAGCAATTCAGGGAAGCTCCTTTTATACCCAATCATGGCACCCACCTGTTCCCAACTAGCCTGTTCACCTGTGGGATTTTCCAAGCAGGTGTTTGATGGTCCCAGCTTTTTTGGAACGTGTTGCAGCCATAAAATCCCAAGTTAATGATTATTTGCTAAAAACAATTAAGTTCATCAGTTTGAACATTAAATATCTTGTCTTTGTTGTGTATTCAATTAAATATTGAAAATGATTTGCAAATCATTGTATTCTGTTTTTATTTATGTTTAACACAACGTCCCAACTTCATTGGAATTTGGGTTGTAATAGAAATGAATTGCAATTATAATGGCCATCAATTATCTGTGGATTTTTGCTATTCCCTGTCCCACACTAATTGCGGGGGTCCACTCTAATGGCAAAATGCATGCTAGAGACTTACGCAGGTGTACCTAATTATTGTTTTGTTGTTGTTGTTTTTTGCCAGATATAGTATCATGGCATCTCCACTGAGGAGTCTAGTTTACGATGATAACCGCTACCAGAAGGCCTTCCATCTTTTTCTGGAGCGCTCCTCCGAACATCAGTGTATGCAGGACTTTATTCACAATATCCTACCAGACATAGTGGCCAGGTAATCCATCTCACACTCCTTTTATGAATGCTATCACACTTGGCCAAGACCAATAATACGCCCATGAAATTATGATCCTACATCTATGTCATGATAAGGCACGATAGCTGCCTATCAGCTCCAATGTATAACCTTTAAGATAAGGGAAGGTTGATTTCACAGGTAACAATTGTTTTTAACCCCAGTGGAAGTCCGTGCACAAGAGCCGGTGACATATAAATCATGTTCAACCTATATTTAATTGAATACACCACAAAGACAAGATATTTAATGTTCAAACTGATAAACTTTATTGTTTTTAGTAAATAATCATTAACTTGGAATTTTATGGCTGCAACACGTTCCAAAAAAGCAGGGACAGGGTCATGGTTACCAGTGTGTTACATCACCTTTTCTTTTAACAAAATTCAATAAACATTTGGGAACTGAGGACAAAACCTGAATGTACCTCTCAGCTTTAATGGTGCCTTCACAGATATGTAAGTTACCCATGCCATTGGCACTAACACAGCCCCATACCATCACAGATGCTGGCTTTTGAACTTTGCCTCTATAACAGTCCGGATGGTTCTTTTCCTCTTTGGCCCAGAGGACACGCCGTCCACAATTTCCCAAAACAAGTTGAAATGTGGACTCGTCTGACCACTTTTCCACTTTGCATCAGTCCATCTTAGATGAGCTCGGGCCCAGAGAAGCCGGCGGCGTTTCTGGGTGTTGTTGATAAATGGCTTTTGCTTTGCATAGTAGAGTTTCAAGTTGCACAAACGGATGTAGCGCTGAACTCTATTGACTGACATTGGTTTTCTGATGTCGGAACTTCTCGACCTCACACACGGCTTGGGCTCTGGTATCAGTCCTCTCACAAGGGGGTTGGACTCTCTTGCACTCTGGGGTTGCCCACGGCGCTGCTGACCTCGACCCAGAACGTTGTGAGTCGGTGGGGAGAATACTTCGAAGACCTCCTCAACTCCACCGACACGCCTTCCCATGAGGAAGCAGAGTCTGGGTTCTCTGAGGTGGGCTCTCCTGTCTCTGGGGTTTAGGTCACCAAGGTGGTTAAAAAGCTCCTCGGTGGCAAGGCCTCGGGGGTAGATGAGATTCATCCGGAGTTCCTAAAGGGTGTGCTGGAGAGGAGGGTCTGTCAGGAAGTCGAATCTCAGATCCAGGAGGAGCAGTGTTGTTTTCGTCCTGGCCGTGGAACAGTGGACCAGCTCTTCACCCTTGGCAGGGTCCTCAAAGGTGCATGGGAGTTCCCCCAACCAGTCTACATGTGTTTTGTGGACTTGGAGAAGGCGTTCGACGGTGTCCCTTGGGGGGTCCAGTGGGGGGTGCTTCGCGAGTATGGAGTACCGAACCCCCTGATATGGGCTATTCGGTCCCTATACGACCGTTGTCAAGAGTTTGGTCCGCATTCAATGTTGGTTTTCGGCCTTGCCGCTTACATGCAGTGATTTCTCCAGATTCGCTGAACCTTTTGATGATATTATGGACCGTCGATGATGAAATCCGTAAATTCCTTGCAATTGTACATTGAGGAACATTCTCCTTAAACTGTTTGACTATTTTCTCACGCACTTGTTCACAAAGAGGTGAACCTCACCCCATCTTTGCTTGTGAATGACTGAGCAATTCAGGGAAGCTCCTTTTATACCCAATCATGGCACCCACCTGTTCCCATTTAGCCTGCTCACCTGTGGGATGTTCCAGACAGGTGTTTGATGAGCATTCCTCAACTTTCTCAGTCTTTTTTGCCACCTGTCCCAGATTTTTTGGAACGTGTTGCAGGCATAAAATTCTAAGCTAATGATTATTTGCTAAAAACAATAAAGTTTATCAGTTTGAACATTAACTATCTTGTCTTTGTAGTGTATTCAATTAAATATAGGTCGAACATGATTTGCAAATCATTGTATTCTATTTTTATTTATGTTTAACACAACGTCCCAACTTCATTGGAATTGGGGTTGTACATCAATGAGGTGAAAACATTGAAACATGCCTCAAATGTTATTCCCCGCTGAATGTCACAGCAAGATATACGCTACGTGACAGAGATTCTTAATCTCATATGACATTCTATGATAAGATCTCATGTGCCTGGCGGGATACTCGAGTGTCAACGAGTGTCCTACATCTGGCAGGTTGGAGGATGTGATCATTTTCTGCTCTTTCCACAGCATCGGAAATGGGAAGTCTCATCTTATTTCCATTGGAGTTGGAAGTGGTGATGGTAAGAGATCTGGTGACTGTCGAGACATAGTTTCATTATAGTCGGTGCAACTTCACATTTAATGGCACGCTATATAACTGAGTAGCTTCTGCAGCGGTCACATGAGGTGAGGACATATTCTTGTATCAGTAACTACATGGTCATGTCCTCAATTGCCATAGCAATAAAATAATATCTATATCACTCCAAAGAGTTTGAATTTATCTGTGCAATTGTCTGATAAATCTTTAACCTCAGTCAGAGACAATGTGACTGGATCAGGTCATTCTTTTACTACACGGTGCTCAGCAGTATGAGCAAACTTCCAGTTCTCAAGTGCTGCTGCTTTGTATTTATGTCAAAGCCAATCCTTTTCATTTATCTGCACAATTTACTCTCGACCCGCTCAATTGTCGACCATTTTGAAGCCTGATTTCATATACTTAGCGATTGTTTTTTTAATTATTATTATTCATTCAAATTTGTCTACACATTTTTTGGTCAGTTTACTGGGCCTTTACCAGGTTTGACATTTACGTTTGTCTTCTGCTGTTACTGTTTTCGGGAAGAAAAATCACTCTTAACACACCGCCAAACCAAAGGATAATCTTTAGATACATTAGATAATCGGGCCCTTGTTGACTTTGATCCGAAGAGGAAATCCCTAAATTAAGCCCGATTGTCTGTATTTGTCCATCCATCCATTTTCTACCGCTTATCCGAGGTCGGGTTGCAGGGGCAGTAGCTTTAGCAGGGATGCTCAGACTTCCCTCTCCCCAGCCATCTCATCTGGCTCCTCTCGATGCGGAGATATCTCTAAGGGGAGAGCCCGGACACCCTGCGGAGGAAACTCATTTCGGCCACTTGTATCCGGGATCTTGTTCTTTCAGTCACGACCCACAGCTCGTGACCATAGGTGAGGGTAGGAACGTAGATCGACCGGTAAATCGAGAGCTTCGCCTTTCGGCTTAGCTCCTTCTTCACCACAACGGATCGATACAAAGTCCGCATCACTGCAGACGCTGCACCGATCCGCCTGTCGATCTCCCGTTCCATTCTTCCCTCACTCGTGAACAAGACCCCAGGATACTTGAACTCCTCCACTTGGGGCAGGATCTCATCCCCGACCTGGAGAGGGCACCCTTTTCCGACTGAGGACCATGGTCTAAGATTTGGAGGTGCTGATTCTCATCCCAGCCGCTTCACACTCAGCTGCGAACTGCTCCAGTGAAAGTTGGAGGTCACGGCTTGATGAAGCCAACAGAACCACGTCATCTGCAAAAAGCAGAGATGCAATACTGAGGCTACCAAACCGGACCCCCTCTACGCCTCGGCTGCGCCTTGAAATTCTGTCCATAAAAGTTATGAAGAGAATCTGTGATAAAGGGCAGCCATGGCAGACTCCAACCCTCACTGGAAACGAGTCCGACTTACTGCCGGATATGCGGACCAAACTCTGACTTATGGAAAAATAAGTCGCAATTTCTTGGAAATGTACTGAATGTGTGTTTTAAATTGTAACTGTGCTGGTGCCTGTAGGTCGCATTGACCTAGAGATGTTCTCTGAGCTCCATCTGAAGCACCCCGGGGTGACGGTAGACCACGAGGTGGTGGAGCCCAGCAGCCAGCAGCTTCATAGCTACAAAGGTAACTGTCCTTTTCTCTCATCATGTCTCTATTTTACATTACACATGGTCCTTGGATTACGACCCAATTCTGTTCCTACGGCGGCGGAGAAACCCAATTGGTACGCAAGTCGGAGTGTGCTGTAGTTTATTACCAATAGGCTTGCAAAAGTGGTGGAAAATTTCTGTAAATGTCCATGTGGGTGTTGCACTGTTCAAAATTAGCTAATCACATTCACTAATGTAAAGTGGGAGTCAGCACACATCTGCCACCATTTAGAAAGCCTCTGACAAAGTCAAATCATTTGAGTTGTGCTGGTTATAGGGCACATTCATGGTGGAAAAAGTTTTGAAATCTTTTTATTGCTATTGTCCAATTACTTTACTGTTTTCTCACTTTAACATCATGTAATCTGATCATAAAAGTTTATCATTTTCTTTGATCACAGTCTACATGGCCTGATTATGAGCGTTACTAAAAGTGATCAGTTAAAGCATTGTTTTTCCTCAATGTATATTTTGCATTTGCGGGTGCAGTGTTGGTGTCACAGAAGTCCGATTTGGATTACATCACATTTAAGTGGAACAAGATGACTGCCTCTGAGTTTGAGGACCAATGGGAACTAAAGCAGATGACAAAGAAGGCGGACTTCATTCACATGATTCAGGCTAGTGCTGCGGACGGATTCATGTTGCCATTTTTTTGGTTCACACGATGCGATTAGATCCTCTTAATTCGGCCTTCCGTGAAGCCAAATGTGAAGCTTATTGATCTGTGGTGAAATCGACAGATGCTGTACTATGTCAAGGATGTTGAAGCCACCATCAGATTCTTCCGGAGTCTCCTTGACAAGGACGGAAAGCTTGTCATTATTCTGGTGTCTGGTAAGGGCTTGTTCTTCTCTTCTCTCTGTGTACTTATACAGCGTGTTCGAATATGAGGGTGGAAGACAGAGTTAGCTATGCAGGCGCTTTGCAGTAATATAGAATATTATAGAAATTTTCATTTTTAGTTTATGTGCTATATCGCGGTCCATCAGTTGCACACCCACTAGCCCAGTTTTTTAAACCATTTTAAATGGGTTTTTACAGCATAATTACTTACTACAGTGCGCTGACGTGTGTGAAAGGAGAGACACAGATGCACCTTTCAACTGTTTATTGAAAACCAGGAGAAGAAAAACACGCTCACGCAGAAGCTACTGTTGACCCCGACTCTCGCCCAGACATTCGAGCAGACTTGCCGACCGTATTTCGATTTCAGTATTACAGATTCATTAAATGCATGTGAAAATACATTTCAAAAGGCCAATTCCTACCAAATTTCTATCCAAGTTTTGTAAGTTCTGTGACATTCCAATTTCTTGATGATTAATGTGGTGGTTTTGTTAGCTGTAAACTTTAATCATCAGTTAAAAAATAAAATCCGAAAAATGTCACTTTGTTTGTAGTGAATCTACATAGTATTTGAGTTTCACCTTTTGAATTGAACTACCAAAATATCTTTTTTTAAAACAATACTCAAATTTATTGAGATGCCCTTGTACATACTCTCCCTTCCAAAAGCATGAGTGAGCCCAATTCCTTTATTTTTGCAGCAGACTGAAAATAATTGTGTTGAACTAAAAAGATGAATGTTGGACAAAAGATGAGGTTGTCTGGTCTTGAATATGGTCCTTTTTTTTATATAGATGAGAGTGGTTGGGGAAAGTTGTGGCGGACCTTCAGGGGTCAGCTGTGTGCCTGCCAAATAAGTCAGTTAGTGACCACGGCAGACGTCAAAAACTTCCTGGACTCGGAGGGCGTGCAGTACAAGAGCTACGTGCTGCCTTCTCAAATGGATATCACCGAGTGTTTCACAGAAGGTGACGAGAGCGGAGAGCTGCTGCTCGACTTCCTCACTGAGGTGTATCACTTCAGCCGAACGGCCTCGCCGCAACTCAAAGCCGATGTCATGAAGTTACTGCGAGACCCGGCTTGTTCTCTGGAGGCAGACGGGAAAGTTGTCTTCAATAACAACCTTGAGGTGATAGTTGCCGATTCACCCAGATAAACGTTAATGGGAATGCAATACAGATGTGTAAAATGAGCCAAAATAGGGGGGAAGTTCTTGATTTGACTGCTGATCTTACAACAATAATTTTTTTTTTATTATTATTATTCAATTTCAATAGCAATTGTACATAATATTGTTCCCAAAAAGGTTGTAATCAGCAACAGTAGAACACAACCCATTTCAATGTGTTTTTTGTTCTGATTTTGAATGAAATTTCACCCAGGGAAATAGAATTAATCCAATTTGTGGTCAATCTTAAAACATTTACTGACTGTACAGCCATTAATGTTTGGAGTAACATTTAAATATTCTCATCTGTCATACACTTGTGAAACGGCTAAAACAATAATAAATCTTGCATATTTCTTGCTATGGTTATCAACACCGTTATTTATTTATTTATTTTTACTTTTTTGGGGGGGGGGGGCATTTTACCAGTACCCTTATCTCGTTGTGCCACAAAAAAAATAAAATAAATCAGTTTGATCAAGTTTTATTTTGACATGGGTTTAAGAGACTGTGAGATACTCCTGTCTTTGAGTCACAATGATGGTATTGTTATTAGTTTGTTGACATTACGCAGGCACCTTAATTGAACCGGTAAGTTAAACGTGTATGGGCAGGTTTAAGGTGTGCGAGCAGTAATCCGCCATTAGTGGGTCCGCAAAGAGTCACTTGCAGTTTGCTGGTTCTCGCGTGAGTTTGATGTGTCCCGATAACTCAGAAAAAAATTAGTCAGAAAAACAGAAAAAAAAGAGTCAGAAAAACAGGTGGGAAAAAAATAGTCCGAAAAACAGAAAAAAATAGTCAGAAAAACAGGTGGGGAAAAAAATTAGTCAGAAAAACAGAAACAAATAGTCAGAAAAACAAAGCCCTCAAAAAAATTACTCAGAAAAACAGGAGTTTTTTTTTTTTTTTTATCCAAGTGAATGCAATACGCTTCCGTAATGAGTAGTTGGGACGAGAGTGTGAAATAAAAGGGATCTTCCACTGTTTTGACAAATGCTGACTCAAATGTCTGAAATAGTACTTCGTATTTCAAAATCTGACGCTGGGGTTGCCACTTTGATGCCAGAATTTGATTAAAAAGCAACAATTTAGACCTCAGCAAACTTGTCTTGTGTCTTCACATCAGCTTCTTTCCATTTATGAAAGGTTCCAGTTCTGAGAGAATGTATGTTACAGATCAGTGATCGGCCCCCATAATCCTGATCGTATAAAGCCTACTTATGAAATGAACAGGTAAAACATGGATTTTCTTCAATTGATTTGATTGGCTGATTTTCCTCAAATGCAACATAGACTTGGGTTATTATGGGTTTGTTCTGGATTAGTTTAAAGAAGAGTTTATCATAACTTTTCTGCTAAACATCCAAATAAAAAACAAAAATGGGGGTCATTTCTGGGACTCAGACGTACCCAAAATTACACAATAAATTACTAGACTTTACACCGATTTGATCGGGCTGATCGGTATCGACCGATATTTAGCATTTATGGTGATCGGCTTTAATGTCATAATTCGCCGATCCGATCAATGCTCCGCAAAACACATTAACTCCGCGTCGCCGCGTGCACAGTATATTTAAATCTAAAGGCTAGTTTATTTTTAGCCTTGTCGCGTGTCTTTTGACGTAGTACTGTAAATATCTGACGGCCAAAGAAGTTATTTTTTAAAAAACAACTTTGTATTCTTAATTGCTCAAAAAATTATATTTACAATAAATATTGTAAATATAATTTTTTGAGCAATTAAGAACACAAGTATATACAGTAAATGAACAGGTCATTTAAATAGACACATTCCTCCATCTTGTGATCGGATCGGTGATTGGTTATCGTTTTTTTAAACTCGGTGATCGGCCCCCAAAATTCCCCACTCTTCCCATCACTGCCGACATTGTTGAGGCAAGCACTGAATTTCTTGCCAACTTCAAAGGTATGGACAACACTCAGTGAGGTTTTAGATATTGTAAGTTGTCGATTTTTTTTTCTTTCCCCCCTGCATCTGCTCAAGCTTCTTCTACATAGTTAATAAGCTTGTTCAAAACTTTGAAATGAAGTTGCGATGTATGATTTGAATTGGTGGCCGTGTTTACACTGCAACCTTTCACACTTCTATCTGATCACCTAAAACTCAGATTGTACAATTTGTCAATATGACCTTTTCCTCTGTGTAATTGCCTCATAAACCCTGTTGAAATACACATTTTCTTTAATGACCTTTGGATTCTATATTTTCAGCATTGGTCGCAAAGACTGATAACCTTCAGAAGATACAATTTACTTGGCATGTCATGCTAAGTAAGGAGTACAGAATGCAAGTCAACGATGTGAAGAAATATGATTTCATTCACATGATTCAGGTATAATCCAACAACTAAAAATAGATAAGTGGCTATAAAGTCTACACACCCCTGTTCAAATGGCAGGTTTTTGTTATAAAAAAATTAAACCAAGATACATTTTTAAACTTTCCACGATTAATTTGATCTATAAGCTGTACAACACAATTAATAAAAAAATATATAAATATAATCAAGAGGGGGGGCACGGTGGGCGACTGGTTAGAGCGTCTGCCTCACAGTTCTGAGGACCGGGGTTCAATCCCCGGCCCCGGCTGTGTGGAGTTTGCATGTTCTCCCCGTGCCTGCGTGGGTTTTCTCCGGGCACTCCGGTTTCCTCCCACATCCCAAAAACATGCATGGTAGATTGATTGACAACTCTAAATTGCCCGTAGGTGTGAATGTGAGTGCAAATGGTTGTTTGTTTGTATGTGTCCTGCGATTGGCAGGCAACCAGTTCAGGGTGTACACCGCCTCCTGCCCGATGGCAGCTGGGAGAGGCTCCAGCACACCCGCGACCCTAGTGAGGAGAAGCGGCTCAGAAAACGGATGGATGGATTATCAATAGGGGAAGTAAAAATAAACTGAAATGATGTGGTCGCACAAGTGTGCACACCCTCTAATAACTGGGATGTGGCTGCATTCAGAATTGACAAAATCACATTCAAACTTAACGTTAAAAGGGAGTCCGCACACCCCTGCCAAGATTTAAAGTGTCTGATTAAACTCCAAATAAACTTGAGCTGTTAGTAGGCTTTTCCTGACATTATTTGATTTTAAACAATTGCACTATTTGAACGTGTCCGTGATTTTTGAATGGTTAAAATTAGTATTTCAATACAGGCAAATAAATTGGTGACTTGAGGTGTATTAATGCTGACCTTTTTTTGCAAAGTGTTGCAAAATGTTCCTTTCATTAAAGATATGAATGATTATTGATTATTTGGTGTACATGCATCATTAATCAGTGTAACTGGCAACAAAATGTAACAAAAACATTTTACATTCTCCAATGTATTGGATATATCAGATCCTTCCAGTTGGATGGCATTTTGTGCCATTATACAAGCACTACATAAGTGAAATAAATGCAATAGTACTGCATTTAAATTCCACCATCTTGAGGGCACTATGAGTAGGTGAGACTAGAGTGTGAAATAAAAGGGATCTTCCACTTTTTACAAATCCTGACTCAAATGTCTGAAATAGTTTCTTCTTATTTCAAAATCTGACGCTGGGGTTGCCACTTTGATGACAGAATTTGATTAAAAAGCAACAATATAGACCTTAGCAAAGTTGTCATGTGTCTTCACATAAAGCTTCTTTCCGTTTATGGAAGATTCCATTTCTGGGAGCTATGGGAGAATGTATGTTTTCTTTACTGTGTAACACACTGCAGCATTTTGCATGCCTTATGACTTGCAAAGCAGCACGACGCCATCAGTCCTAATGTAGGCTTCAGCTCCTGAAACAGTCTGTAAAACAATATTTCTTTAGAAGACAAAAAATATTGTCATGTGCAACTGCATACATGATGAACATTCCCCCAGTTATTGTCTAAAATATACATCAGTTAAAGGAAGCTCTTCAAAGTACATAATTTTTTATTTTATTTTTAAATTGTACTGTGTGTAGATTTAATATCTGGGCTACTCAATTACTCTTCTTTGTTCATCACATACTGCCTCTACCTAGAGAGAGAGGGAGATAGATAGATAGTTACACTACAATCTATATATTTTATATGTTCTCTTGTTTAAAAGTATATTCACAGTAAATGCGATCCACACTCTCCATTGTTATATCAACTCTGTTACTTAAGCCTGGCAAGTGGATGAAAAGTTGACAAAACTGATGGAAGCCAGCCTCAATTTTTGATGTGCGGCGACAACTTGTTTACTTTTAGCATTACGGTAAAACCCGATTTGTATGTCAAAGTTAAAGTCAGGTTTATCGCCTTCGTTTTACTTTTCCACTTTTATCAATTTTAAAACCAAGAACAGACATCAACTGTAAATTATTCCCGCCAATGCATTATAGCCGTAATTTATAATCTCAAAACGTAATAACCGAATTTGTTAGATTTTATTTTGGAAAGCATCTTGAACTTTACCGTATTGCTCAGTTTAGGCCAATAGTGATAGAAGGTTTGGAGAGGGGTGGTCTTGTTCTAAGTTGACTGATCAACTCGAGTGACTGACAAAACCTGTGTACGACACACCAGAGATCCGAGGTAAACGAGTGTTTTAAAAAGTAACATGTGTAGCCATGTTGTTATCTTCGTGTATTCTCCAGAAACATGGCGGCAGAGACCAAGCGCACCGTGTACCAGGGCAGCGAGCTCCAAAGTTTTCGCTTCTATCTTCAACACACGGGCGAGCACGCAGCCGTCCTCCACATTCTCCAGAAGCACTTGCCAATGGAGTTCCAAAAGTACTAAAACAGCTTTTTATCATTAATGAAATGAACTGGTAAAACGTAGATTTTCTTCAATTGATTTGATTGACTGATTTTCCTCTCATGCAACACAGGCTGTTGTGGACTAGTTTAAAGAAGAGTTTATCATAACTTGTCTGCTAAACATCCCAAAAAATAAATAAATGAATGAATGGGGGTCATTTCTGGGACTCAAACGTACCCAAAATACACAGTAAAATACCATAAGTGTCATGTCCATGAACCAATGTTAAATTACCTGGGTTCACAGATTGGGTTAAATTTGTGAAGCAAAGTTCCACTGTGCGTTTGATTGCTCAATAGTCAGAATAATGTAATTCTTAGTGTAACTTGATACTGTGTATGTTCATTTAATAATGATCTTTTGTATGTGTGTTGGTGCAGAATTGCAGCAGATAAAAGCAGTCTGGGTGTTCTCGGTGTGGGAAGTGGTGGAGGTACGTGACGCTTTTGCCTGACTGTCAATGTGATGGTTATTATTATTTGTATTATTATTATGCCCTGCAATTGGGTGATGACCAGTTTAGCATGTACCCTGCTTCTGGACCAACACTACCTAAGATTGGCTCCATTGAGCCTATACAACTCTAACACCATTTCACATAACTAGAGTTGTTGCACTATTGTTTTTTAAAATACATTCAAAGTACTAAAACCCAAGGATTCAAAGTGAATCAGACTCGGCGCTAAGCAAATGTAACCACATTTTTTTTTGTTTTTTTTAGTACGCTCTGTGCGATCTCGCATTGAAGACCTTATTCTTTTTTTGACTTGGTGCAGGCGAGCTCGATGTCGAGATGCTGTCGCTCCTGCTGTCCACTTTCCCCACTCTTCCCATCACTGCCGACATTGTTGAGGGAAGCACTGAATTAGTTGCCAACTTCAAAGGTATGGACAACACTCGGTGAGGTTTTTGATATTGTAAGTTGTAGATTTTATTTTAGTTTTCTTCCCCCCCTGCATCTGCTCAAGCTTCTTCCAAGTAGTTAATAAGCTTGTTCAAAACGTTGAAATGAAGTTGCGATGTATGATTTGAATTGGTGGCCGTGTTTACACTGCAACCTTTCACACTTCTATCTGATCACAAAAGACTCAGATTGTACAATTTCTCAGTATGACCTTTGCCTATGTGTAATTGCTTCATACGCACTGTTGAAATACAAATTTTTTTTAATGACCTTTGGATTCTATATTTGCAGCATTGGTAGCAAAGACTGATAACCTTCAGAAGATACCATTTACTTGGCATGTCATGCTAAGTAAGGAGTACAGAATGCAAGTCAAAGATGTGAAGAAATATGACTTCATTCACATGATTCAGGTATAATCCAACAACTGAAAATAGATCTTCCTGTTTGCAATATTTGGCTAGGTTTTCTTCTAACAATCTTGCCATTTATTTAATTATTCAAATCAAAGATGACAGAATGCCCCACAGAATTACAATTTTAACTGATTGTTTGTGAAGTGAACTTTCCATCCAATTCTCTGCTTTACAGATGATTTACTTCGTTGACGACCCGACAGAAACCATCAAATTCTACCACAGCCTTCTGAATAAGAATGGCATGCTTATGATCATTGTAGAAAAAGGTGAGCAAACCAAAATGTCAATCATCACATCTTGTAGTTTTCATTTCAATTTACACTGTAGATTCAGTGTCATTACTTCCGATATCTCTTCCAAGACAAAGCGCTTCAACACAAGAACAAAAATGCACAGGCTTCATAAAAACACACGAGAGAACATTTTACCTCGCCAGCAGGTAAATCAACATAGACGACAACAAATTTCTTATTTGCGCGGCCGCTTGTTGCTGAGCATAATTCGTGGTGCACAGTCATTTGTGCTCAAAAGCCCAGAGATGAAATTGCCATATGTACAACGTTATGTACACTCGCACGATTTAATGTGATCCAGAAAAAGAGTTGTTTTAAAAGTTTAATACTTAGAAACTCCTGTGATGCAGTTTAGCTATCCACAACTGCAACCTTAAATGACAATAAGAAGTGCTGTGCGAAATCAGCATCATATTCTTACAATTTTTAATAGGAGTCTTGGTTACATCAGATGATGTTTCAAATGTCAAGTGAGGGTGATTGATTTTAGGTTGGAGGAACAATGTCTTCTTTACTCTTAATTGAAAAAAATAAAATCACTCCTTACTGACATATGAGCTTCTCCTTATACTGTAATGTTGACTTTCAATTCAAATGAATACATGTCGATACAGCCACCGAGGGTTGGGACATTCTCTGGAGGACTTTCTCAAAGGAGTTTTGCTCTGAGGCCCTCCCCGTGTATCGTTCATCCAAAGAGGTCATCGCCTCCGTGAAGACTCTGGGTCTGAAATACGAGGAGCATTCCATCCCCAACACCTTTGACATCACCGAGTGCTTCGATCCAAACAGCGAGACTGGACAGCGTCTGCTTCGTTTCATGACAGGCACCGATTTCACGTCGTTCACGCCACAAATAAGAGCTGATATACTGAACCTTCTCAGGAGCAAGTGTAGCACTGAAAAGGAGGGCAAGATACATTTCAACAGTAGTTTGAGCTGTGTATTTGTTCATGCTTGAGCCCGTCTCCGGGAGAGATAAGCATCATTTATCAACTCACTTGATGATTAAACTGACCTGTTGTTCAGAACCCCAATTATAATCAATTTAAATTGTTCAATTCAATCTGTTGAGCTAAACGCAACCATATTTTACACAAAATTAGTACTACCAGAAAAGTTGTAATTTTTGTGTGTGTAATCGAATTGCTCTGTGTCACAAAGCCAGTTATTTTGGTGTAAAATCAGCCAATGTTCTTCAGGACAATTGTGGCTTAGGTGCTCATATAAAGTGGGAACTTTTGCAGTGTGACTCAACCTAAAATATTCATTATCAGAAGTAACTTGTACAATTATACAGTGGCTGTAAAGTCTACGCACCCCTGTTCAAATGCCAGGTTTTTGTGATGTAAAAAAATGAAACCAAGATACATTTTTAAACTTTCCATGATTAATTTGATCTAAAAGCTATACAACACAATTAATAAAGAAGATATATATATTATCAAGAGGGGAAGTATAAATAAACTGATGTGGTAGCACAAGTGTGCACACCCTCTAATAACTGGGATGTGGCTGTATTCAGAATTGACAAAATCACATTCAAACTTAACGTTAAATGGGAGTCCGCACACCCCTGCCACTATTTAAAGTGTCTGATTAAACTCCAATTATACTTGAGCTGTTAGTAGGATTTTCCTGACATTTTAGCCTGAAGGTTTTGTGCCAACACTGACTGCAGCTGTTCATAATTTCCTCCTCCTGGTCTAATCCCATGGTTCCAGTTGAAGAAAAATAGCCCCAAATTATCATGCCGGCACCAACCTTTTGCACTGTAGGTATTGTGGTTTTTTTTTGTGATGGGCAGTGTTGTGTTTGCACCGAACATACCTTTTGGGGTTATGGCCCAAACAGTCATCCTTGGTTTCACATGGCCATTTTCCCACGTGTGTGTGAAAGCTTTTGTTATGGTCCAAATAGGAGTCAGTGTTAGCACAAAATTTTCAGGTTTCTGCTCGAAAGCAAAAAGGAAAAAAAGTCAGAAAAATCCGACTGGAACAGTGTATTTTTACAGGTATTTCGGGTAAATCAGAGGCTGTTTGAATGGTGGCAGGTGTGTGCTGACTCCCATTTACCATGAGTTTGAATGTGTTATTTCGGAACACAGCCACATCCCAGTTACAAGAGGTATGCACACTTGTGCAACAACAATTGTACTTCAGTTGTTTATTTTATTCTTACCCTCATTTTTTTTAAAGTCAATTGAGTTGTACGTGTTATAGGTCACATTAATGGTGAAACTTTTTTTCGAAATGATTTATCTTGGTCTCATTTGGGTACATCACAAACCTGTTATTTGAAGGTGTGTGTAGACCTTTTATATCCACTGTTTTGGAGTCTCTTTAACCTGAGCAACTGTTGCACGTTAAACCCAGCAGATGACAGTGCATGTGCAAGAATGCTGCAAACTACATCTGCGTGCAGAATAAGCTTTCTAACAGAAGGCACAATGACTTAACATTCAGGCACCGGATACAGCTAATAGGGGGGGAACACTATTTGATTTTAAACAATTCCACTATTTGAACGCGTCAGTGATTTTTGAATGGTTAAAATTTGTATTTCAATCCAAGCAAATAAATATGTGACTTGAGCTGTATCAATGCAGACCTTTTTTTGCAAAGTGTTGCAAAATGTTCATTTCATTAAAGATGGTCATGATGATTGATTATTTGGTGTATATGCATCATTCATCAGTGTAACTGGCAACAAAATGTAACAAAAAAAAAATACATTCTCCAATGTATTGGATATATCAGATCCTTCCAGTTGGATGGCATTTTGTGCCATTATACAAGCACTACATAAGTGAAATAAATGCAATAGTACTGCATTTAAATTACTTTGAGGTATTGGCACCATCTTGAGGGCACTATGAGTAGGTGGGACTAGAGTGTGAAATAAAAGGGATCTTCCACTTTTTACAAATGCTGACTCAAATGTCTGAAATAGTACTTCGTATTTCAAAATCTGACGCTGGGGTTGCCACTTTGATGACAGAATTTGATTAAAAAGCAACAATATAGACCTTAGCAAAGTTGTCATGTGTCTTCACATAAAGCTTCTTTCCGTTTATGGAAGATTCCATTTCTGGGAGCTATGGGAGAATGTATGTTTTCTTTACTGTGGAACACACTGCAGCATTTTGCATGCCTTATGACTTGCAAAGCAGCACGACGCCATCAGTCCTAATGTAGGCTTCAGCTCCTGAAACAGTCTTTAAAACAACATTTCTTTAGAAGACAAAAAATATTGTCATGTGCAACTGCATACATGATGATCATTCCCCCAGTTATTGTTTAAAATATACATCAGTTAAAGAAAGCTCTTCAAAGTACATTAAATCATTTTTTTAAATATATACATATTTCCAACATGCTGGCAATTTATTGACTTGAGTTCGTTGTCACATTTCTGTGGGGCCAATTATACCTTACCCGTGCACTCACTGTAGTTGTCTCGCCACGCTGCACTATTTGCATATCTGTTGTTGACCAATACTGGCCACTCATGCCAGAGTAGCATCTGCTCCATTTGCACACTGATTGAGGAGTATCTGCAACATTTGCACAACCAACATTGTCCCAGATTATCGCAGTACTCGTCGGTTTAAACCGCATACACTCCTTGAAGTCTCGGCGCCCTTTGCACAATGGCCATTGAACCGGACTATTGCAATATCAGTCAATGGAATTGCTCTCAGTGCTAGAGGACTCTGCATCTTTTTGCACAATTGTCAAAAAAATCAATAAAAGTGTACCGGCATTACCGATAACTAGCAACCCTTTACTGCTCAGTGACTGTTTTTTTTGTCAATGTCTTTATGTCTCAAAGTGTTTCTCTGTCAATTGACTGTCTGCTGTCGTATTCGAGCGGCTCCAACTACCGGAGACAAATTCCCTGTGTGTTTTTTGGACATACTTGGCAAATAAAGATGATTCTGATCTGATTATATATTGTGCTGTGTGTAGGTTTAATACCTAGGCTTCTCAATTACAATTATTTGTTCATCACATACTGCCTCTACCTTTCAGCAAAATTTCTCAATTATAAATTAAAATGCATGTTAAGTGTATATATATATATATATATATATATATATATATATATATATGTATATGTATGTATATATATATGTGTATATATATATATATATATATGTTGCATGTTCTCCCCTGTGCCTGCGTGGGTTTTCTCCGGGCACTCCGGTTTCCTCCCACATCCCAAAAACATGCATAAAATTGGAGACTCTAAATTGCCCGTAGGTGCGAATGGTTGTCTGTTTGTGTGTGCCCTGTGATTGGCTGGCAACCAGTTTTCAGCATTGGTAGCAAAGACTGATAACCTTCAGAAGATACCATTTACTTGGCATGTCATGCTAAGTAAGGAGTACAGAATGCAAGTCAAAGATGTGAAGAAATATGACTTCATTCACATGATTCAGGTATAATCCAACAACTGAAAATAGATCTTCCTGTTTGCAATATTTGGCTAGGTTTTCTTCTAACAATCTTGCCATTTATTTAATTATTCAAATCAAAGATGACAGAATGTCTCACAGAATTACAATTTTAACTGATTGTTTGTGAAGTGAACTTTCCATCCAATTCTCTGCTTTACAGATGATTTACTTCGTTGACGACCCGACAGAAACCATCAAATTCTACCACAGCCTTCTGAATAAGAATGGCATGCTTATGATCATTGTAGAAAAAGGTGAGCAAACCAAAATGTCAATCATCACATCTTGTAGTTTTCATTTCAATTTACACTGTAGATTCAGTGTCATTACTTCCGATATCTCTTCCAAGACAAAGCGCTTCAACACAAGAACAAAAACGCACAGGCTTCATAAAAACACACGAGAGAACATTTTACCTCACCAGCAGGTAAATCAACATAGACGACAACAAATTGCTTATTTCCGCGGCCGCTTGTTGCTGAGCATAATTCGTGGTGCACAGTCATTTGTGCCCAAAAGCCCACAGATGAAATTGCCATATGTACAACGTTATGTACACTCGCACAATTTAATGAGATCCAGAAAAAGAGTTGTTTTAAAAGTTTAATACTTAGACAGTCCTGTGATGCAGTTTAGCTCTACACAACTGCAAACTTAAATGACAATAAGAAGTACTGTGCGAAATCAGTACCATATTCTTACAATTTTTAATAAGAGTCTTGGATACATCAGATGATGTTTTAAATGTCAAGTGAGGGTGATTGATTTTTAGGTTGGAGGAACAATGTCCTCTTTACTCTTAATTGAAACAATTTAAATCACTCCTTACTGACATATGAGGTTCTCCTTATACTGTAATTTTGAGTTTCAATTCAAATGAATACATGTCGATACAGCCACCGAGGGTTGGGACATTCTCTGGAGGACTTTCTCAAAGGAGCTGTGCTCTGAGGCCCTCCCCGTGTATCGTTCATCCAAAGAGGTCGTCGCCTCTGTGAAGACTCTGGGTCTGAAATACGAGGAGCATTCCATCCCCAACACCTTTGACATCACCGAGTGCTTTGAACCAAACAGCGAGACCGGACAGCGTGTGCTTCGTTTCATGATCGACACCGATTTCACGTTGTTCACGCCACAAATAAGAGCTGACATACTAAACCTTCTCAGGAGCAAGTGTAGCACTGAAAAGGAGGGCAAGATACATTTCAACAGTTGTTTGAGCTGTGTATTTGTTCATGCTTGAGCCCGTCTCCGGGAGAGATAAGCATCATTAATCAACTCACTTGATGAGTAAACTGACCTGTTGTTCAGAAACCCAATTATAATCAATTTAAATTGTTCAATTCAATCTGTTGAGCTAAACTCAACCATATTTTGCACAAAATTAGTACTACCAGAAAATTTGTACTACCAGAAAATCTTTGTGTGTGTAATCGAATTGCTCTGTGTCACAAAGCCAGTTATTTTGGTGTAAAATCAACCAATGTTTTTCAGGACAATTGTGGTTTAGGTGCTCATATATAGTGGGAACTTTTGCAGTGTGACTCAACCTAGAATACTCATTATCAAAAGTAACTTGTACAATTATACAGTGGCTATAAAGTCTACACACCCCTGTTCAAATACCAGGTTTTTGTGATATAAAGATAAAGAAACCAAGATAAATTTTTAATCTTTCCACGATTAATTTGATCGATAAGCTGTACAACACAATTAATATATATCCATCCATCCATCCAGTTTCAACACCGCTTATCCTGGTTAGGGTCGCTGGAGCCTATCCCAGCTGACTTCGGGCGAAAGGCGGACTATACCCTGAACTGGTCGCCAGTCAGTCGCAGGGCACATATAGACACGGACAACCATTCGCACTCACATTCACACCGTCACTGAGTGGGAACTGAATCCACGCTGCCTGCACCAAAGTCAGGCGAGTGTACCACTACACCATCAGTGACTTAATTAATATATATATATATATATATATATATATTGTCAAGAGGGGAAGTAAAAACAAACTGAAATGATGTGGTAGCACAAGTGTGCACACCCTCCAATAACTGGGATTTGGCTGCATTCAGAATTGACAAAATCACATTCAAACTTAACGTTAAATGGGAGTCCGCACACCCCTGCCACTATTTAAAGTGTCTGATTAAACTCCAAATGAACTTGAGCTGTTAGTAGGCTTTTCCTGACATTTTAGCCTGAAGGTTTTGTGCCAACACTGACTGCTGCTGTTCATAATTTCCTCCTCCTGGTCTCAGGCCGTGGTTCCAGCTGAAGAAAAACAGCCCCAAATTATCATGCCGGCACCAACCTGCTGCACTGTAGGTATTGTGTTCTTTTTGTGATGGGCAGTGTTGTGTTTGCGGCGAACATACCTTTTGGGGTTATGGCCCAAACAGTAATCTTTGGTTTCCATTTTCCCACGTGTGTGTGAAACCTTTTGTTATGATCCAAATAGGAGTCAGTGTTAGCACAAAACCTTCAGGTTTCTGCTCGAAAGCAAAAAGAAAAAAAAAGTCAGAAAAATCCTACTGGAACAGTGGATATTTACAGGTATTTGGGGTAAATCAGAGGCTGTTTGAATGGTGGTAGGTGTGTGCTGACTCCCATTTAACATGAGTTTGAATGTGATGGGTTATTTCGGAACACAGCCACACCCCAGTTAAAGAGGTGTGCACACATGTGCAACAACATTTGTACTTCAGTTGTTTATTTTTTCTTACCCTCATTTTTTATTTTTTAAAGTCAATTGAGTTGTACATGTTATAGGTCATAATAAGTGAATTATTTTTTTGAAATGATTTATCTTGGTCTCATTTGGGTACATCACAAACCTGTCATTTGAAGGTGTGTGTCGACCTTTTATATCCACTGTATTGGTGTCTCTTTAACCTGAGCAACAGTTGCACGTTAAACCCAGCAGATGGCAGTGCATGTGCAAGAATGGTGCAAACTACATCTGGGTGCATAATAAGCTCTCTAACCGAAGGCACAATGACTTAACATTCAGACACCGGATACAACTAATAGAGAGAGGGGGGACACTATTGAGCATTAAAGTTAACTAAAAACAAACAGCTTTTTTATATGCTAATATTGATGGCTGACTGAAAGGTAACATTTTAGTTCTGATGTGACTGCGCACACAAAGAACACGTCAAGCTGCTCAGGTCTTGTCTCAGGCTATCTAGTAAATGTGTTCTGGCTGCTCATTTACCTCATTAGCTTTAATAGATCGGTAATTGAAATTCATCAGAAATTCTTGTCCATGCACCCCTTCCACCCTCCCATCTCCATCCCCTACCGATGTCAGTGGGATTTCAGCACCTGTTCAGGCTTCATTAAAGGAGGTCCTCACTGGGCCCGCGCACACCACCAAGTGACAGAGCATTAGTCACTGAGATAATCAACCTCAGCACGCTGACACTAATTCTCTTCAAGAACTATGCTACTTGGAACCTTATCACAGAATGGAAATACATTTTCACAGATCATCTCAAAATATGGTATTTTTACATGAGCGCTGTTTTGTTCTAACTGTTCCTGTTGTGATGATGAAGTGTAGAATCCAGCCGTCCTCTCCATACATGTCAGATGTTGCTCACGTGCCAACACACTGAGTTTGAGACACTTTCAGGTGAAGTTCTTCATCCGAAAAGAAGCCAACCTGCTTCACTCCATCTGGTCGACAACCACAGATGAACCTCCAGCCTCTGGCTCAGCCTAATGAGCAAACGCAGTCTTTTAATATTTTTGTCTGCGAAGGCTTATTTGATGTGATTTTTGGTGCAATGTGTGACGAATCATACTTGGAGCGGCATGTGAAATGTTGCCTCATCCTGTAGCTGAAGACAAAGTACAGCTCTAAAACGAGAAAAGGGTGACCATTTGCACAATCGAAAGAGATACATTGAAAGAGCTGTCTGAAAAACTGGACCTCTACAAAGATACTATGCCTCAGTTTTTTTATTGACACGAACGGAGAGGCATTTGTCATGTTTTGAATAAGATTTCCAATTGTAGGAAAGGGTCATGCAATGGAAATCTGCAGACTACAACAATAAAAATCCATCTGTTTTCTATATCACTTCTGTTACGGGGAGCTGGAGCCTATCCTCGCTGACTTCACAACACCCTGGACTGGTTGCCAGTCAGTGGCAGCCAGGCACATATAGAAACAGACAACCATTCACTCTCACATTCACACCGTCAGTGGGGGAGGGGGGGCGAAATGATTCAATGCTGCACAATTAATTAAATTCACTTTTATTTATGTAACGCCAAATCATCACAGAAGTCTCAGTGCACTGACTAAAATGAACATTTGACGCAGCCTGTGTCGTTTGCCTGCATTGTCCTTCAGTACCTACTTTCTACACTGAAAGGCAAGGCAGGAGAAGTTTGTTCTCATCTCTCACTTCCTTGTTTTCAACCAATCACACATCATTCAGTAGTGCCACTGGCCACCCTACACGATGGATTGCTTTTATTGCACAATAAGTCAATTTATGCGGTTCCAATTAGGCGAAGCAGTTATTTGTGGATTAAATCAGTTGCAAGGCACACTTCTTCACTATGAATTTTAATTCAATTAAAATGTAACTTTTCTGAACTTTACTAGTAATTCCTCACAGGGTTAATTTTGACCAGTAATAATAACACAGCTAAAAACTAGAATTGATGTTAAGTTTCTTTTCACAGGAGTATAGGTTACACTTTCACAAGAAAGTTTTAATTTTTAAAACATATATATATATATATATATATATATATATATATATATATTAAATAAACAAAATTTACACGTATCTGATACTGCCAGTACTTAAAACATGATACTGATATCAGACAAAAGTAGAACAACTTGGTAACCCAGTCCAGAATAGCAGCAAATACAGTATAAACTCAAAAACATTATCATATCTGCCTTTTCAGGCAATGTGTGTGAGGGTTGTAGACTGTGTCTCCTGCATTCACTTAGTATAGAAAATACATATTCTAATTTTAGCTGGTTGTTTGCATTTATGTTGACCTACTGATTAAGTCACTTTGTAACTTGTTAACTGCCTCAATGTTGGCGTTAGATGTATTTTATTGTTTCCCTCACCTGATTATGACTTCACTGATGTTCAGCGCGTTGTAGGCTGAGGCTCGAAGCAGGAGGGAGCACGTCAAAGATGGCATCCTGTCACCTCTACATCGTGAAACCTCCTTTGCACAATTTAATCTTATTGGAAGAGTTGCTCTGATGGGGCTGGTCATTTATTTTTAGCAAAGTTAAGGCACACTTTTGATTGCCACCGTTGGGCACACGCACTTCTTCGTCAATTTTCGGCACTTTGTTGGTTTTCGGTGTGCTCTTGTTCTGGTCGGCGCCACGACGATTGTAGCCATCGAAACTAGGAACCAAAACTTTCAAATTTTAATGATTCTGGGAAAGTCGTAATGTTAGTCCCGGTTCAAATCGATTCTCGAAACTCGATGCCCAGTCTTAGTGATGGTAGATGAAACATGGAACGATGAGTCACAGAAGTATGAGGAAGAAATGAATGACATAGCTGGTCATCAACGTCGAACACTCGGATACGGGGACTTAACCACCATAAAAAAACATGTTAAATGAATACCTCTGTGAAAGAGTCACTGCGTTTATTCACAGTACGCTAATACATTTTCCATTTCTTTGGCCACAAAAAAAAAATAATAATTCACCTGAACAAGTTTTTAAAGTGTTACTAACAACAGTCTCAACTTTTTTTCCCCCCTTTGTTATTGTCTGCACATTTGTCATAAACTGCCTGCACTCCACTTATCTTGGAGGACAAACCTTCTATGGCATTTGAGTATTTTTCGGAGCTTGGATATTCAGCGCTTGACCAAATTCCCTCTTTAGATGTTTATCTTCTTTAATATGGCTTTTCTCCTCGCCACACTGGCCAAGAGTCTTCTTCTATCAGCTATCATGTCAGAGTAGCTCTCTGAGAGCAAGCAGCACATAAAGTGGCCCTAAAATACATCTAATGGGTAGAGGCTGCGGCCGGGCCATGAAATATAGCTCTGATATCAGTCCTGTAAATGGCTGGCCTCTGTGACATATTTCATCTGGGAAAATTAGTCCTGTTTAGCAGCTGCTGCTATATAGCAGCTGGCCTCCACGGGACTCGGCCCAGGACAATATGGCTGTTTGATTGACGACTTCTACGATTCCCCTCCTCCATTTAATTCAGCTGGATAACGACACTATAGTGAATACAGTAAGGTGTCAGTATTATGCAGATGTAACATCTCTCCATCTCATCATTATTATCTTTGTAAATTCTGAATTTCTCATAAATATTTACTTCTCTTGTTAGATCAGGAGTCACCAAAATGCCGCACCAGGGCCTTGCCTGTTCTAAAAATAGCTCAGCAGTGATGGGAAATTGTGATTTCCTAGAAATGCTGTAGAATTGAGCCTTTGAAAATGTAAACACTTGCAGAGATTTATAGTAATTGTGATGCGTATTGATATTTATGTTTTCGACCCTCATTCAATCATTGTTGGTCACGTGAGAAATCATTAACATGATCATTGTCTTCCCATACATGAGTATTATTAAATATAAGGAATAACATTTTAATGTAATTGGAGCAAATTTGTTATTTCAGAAGTGTGTATCAAACTGGAAGCCCTTCACATTACGCTTTCAATTTCAAAAAGGTTGGTGAGCCCTGTGTTTTGTTGTACAGGTTTCTAATTTGTCTTATTGTTATTAACACAGTTAAATGTGTAAAGAAAGCCTCATATAAAATGTGTCTGACAAGGTGTGATACAAAAATTAAGAAACAGTATGATTAACACGAATTTTCTCATCTGGATAAGTGAGAAGCTGTCAAAATATCCGCTAGATCAACTGAGAAAGCGTCCGAGGAGATGATTCTCCGTAATTGCAGGAGGTTTTACCTGCACCCCACCCCGTGATTGAGGTGTGCTTGTCATTTAGTCTTGTTGAGATGTGCACGTTAAAAAGGAAAAAGAAAATAAGCAACTGGCATGCAGATGCAGTGCTAGTTGTGGTGCTCTTCACCATTCCCTAGGATAACTCTGACTTGATGGCTATGTTACTAATCAGCAAACTAGGACATGAAAAATCATTACAATTTGTTAGTTGAGAAAAGTATGGAAACAGATTCTTGGGGAGTACATTTACAAGTATTTTTTTTCCTCCACCATCTCAATGTTTAACTACATTTTGATCAGTTTTCCTTAAACAACTGTTCACACTGCAAGAACAACATTAGTCTGTGAATAAATGGAAGTTAACATTTAAACATTTTCTGATGCTGTTGCAGTGGAAGTGCAGCAAATCTGTAGTGCATTCGAGCTTGAAATTGGCTAAATGAAAAATTCAGAACATAGTCAGTTTGTAGGTATGATTTATAGGCAAAGGATTTGGAAAAACTCCTTACCAAATGAACACTCCAGATGTTTATCCACTGTGTTTTATTAGTGAGGATGATTCTGTCGGTTCTGTTAGAGAGCGGCGCTAAGAAGTGATCATGACGCAGAACAATACTGCCACAAGTTAATACCCGCAGCGGGGATATTTGTACTTAATCCCCGTTATGAGAAACGGAAAATAAAACCCTACAGTTCCCTGCAGTTCTGGTCTGACTTTATTATTCTTTAGTACTTTAATCTACATGTATCTCATCTTTTGCCTTTATTAAATGCTTTTTCTGTCTTGTTCACTGGATCTTAAATATTCTCTGTCTCGTGGGCATCAGCTTGATTGTGCATAGGAAATTATGAAGGAAACTTTGGAGTTCTATTTAAAGTGTGACTCCCAGGAGTGACCCCGCTGCCTTAACCGCGATTAGGATCCCCCTGTCCCTTTCTCTCATTCTTTCTTTCTTTCTTTTTTTAATTTATCCCCCCTGCCTGAAACAAGTCTAATAAAATGTGCTAAATTGCCCAACAGTCCATTTTTATCACCAGTAAGAGGTGTTTACGGACTAGACACAAGAGAAATGTGTTTAATGTGATAAATAATAGCATGAGTGAATTGGCTTTTGTTTCAGACTTCACATGCGGTTTGATTAAGGGCAAATGTGAATAAAGTACAGAATTTCATTTAGTATAGTAGTTGAGTAACTTCCAAATCAGATACAGCTTCATTTAAAAAAAAACAAAAAAAACACGTGTGCATAGAAAAACAATCCATGTCATTAATTTTTTACATTTTCAGTTGGCAATGCAAAAGCCAAGACTCATTGTTTTATCTGTTTTTAAATCAACACAAATTTAAAAAAAAAAACTTAAAGAAGTGAGTTTGGTTTATGTGAGCCAGAAGTTTGGTAATAAGCATTGGTTTAGATATGTTAGCTTGTTAGCCGCTACAATCAGTCAACCAAGACATATACTCTCATGCAGTTCCTTGCGTATCATTGCGCAGTGGTTGAAAGAAGAATACAAATAATAGCGTTGTTGAAATTATTTGTCTTCTAGTCCAGCGGTCCCCAACCAGCGGGCAGCGGGCCATTTGGTACCGGGCCCCACACCAAAAAGGTGCAGCCTCCACCCCTTTAGCTTCCGATGGGGAAACTCAGTCAAACCCCCGCCCATACCTCACTGACAAATGGTTGCTGGTCCGCGAAACATATGTACCGGTACTAGCTTGAACCAGTCCATGACGGACAAAAGGTTGAGGACCACTGCTCTAGTCGATATGTGGTGTTCCGTGTGGACATGATTGACTTGAAAATAATGCGGTTGGACAGCGGTGAAATTAATTCATGTCTTCCTCTTTAAGAGGACACACACTATGCTCCTCGAAACCAGTGATCCCCAACTACTGTGCTGTGAAAGATCATCAGTTGTGCTACAGGAAATGATCCAATCTCACTTAGGTTCTCAGAAAATTATTTCTTTACAAATGTGGTTTTGTTCATCTATCTATGCCAGTGACATACAGTGAACAATTACATGTTCTTCAGATGGCAGAAAGTGCATAATAGACCTGTGTATCCACTTTTTGGGACATTTTTGGTCTAGTGGTGAGCCATGAGAATTTTGTCATGTAAAATATGGCTCAATAAAGGTTGCCAAACACTTAAAAAAAAAAAAAAAAAACATCATTCCCCATATTATACTATGGCTGATGGATCGGTGGATCTTGTTTGGGATCCGGACTGATTATGGTGGCTAACAAGCTAGCGTATCTTTACTGATGATGCTCGTTGTCTCTCCCAAGTCACGTAAACCCAACCAATTAAATATTAAAATCAAATTCCATCTTGGTGGGCAACTGTTTAGCGCATCTGCCTCACAGTTCTGAGGTCCTGGGTTCAAATCCGGCCTCTCTCTGTGGAGTTTGCGTGTTCTCTCCATCCCTGCATAGTTTTTCTCCGTTTTCCTCCCTCATTCCAAAAGCATGCATGCTAAGTTAATTGAATACTCAATCACCCGTTAGGTTTTGAATGTGAGTGTGACTGGTTGTTAGTCTATTTGTGCCCTGCGACTGAGTAGTGACTAGTTCAGGGTCTACCCCGCCTCTCGTCCAAATTCAGCTGGGATAGGCTCCAGCATTTCCGCGACCCCCACTGAGGATAAGTGGTACAAAGAATGGATGGATTGATTTAAAAACAAAATAATAATTCACAGTTTTATTTTTCGATTGCCAATTGAAAACGGAAAGAATACTTGAATTTATAATGTGTTTCATATCAGAGGTTTAAGTTTCAAATGCTTGACCTTCTTTATCTCGATGCGCTCCTGTGCAGCAGTTTGAACAAAATTGTGATTGATTAGCAAATGCCACTGTACACCTTTCTTACATTTGTTGCCGGGCTCTGCCGATATTTGTGTCTCACAAGATTCAATTGGACTTGGAAATCGATGTGGGTATTGATGGCTGCCAAATAAAACCCATTATGGTGAACAGATCTAATTCTTCATTTGGAATCGATTTCATTTTCAATGACCCGCGCACGTTCAATGGAGCACACAACCACCACAGTGACGTCGCGCCAGGGAGACGTTATTCATCACCGACAAAATGTCCCCTCCTCGCACCTTAATAAAAAGCAGAGAATGGTGGTTCTGTGGGCGCTGTCACCTCAACACTGCTTCATAAAGGATGACACAATTATATTTTAACACCTCACCAAAAGTGCTGACATGAAAATCCAATATAAACTGTACATGAGTGTATTGGTATCTTGGAGTCCCGGCTTTTTTTCCTCGACAAATATTCACAACTGACAGAGAGGAAATGGCAATTTTGTACTAGATGGCAACTTTGTGATAGATAGATACATACATACATACGTACATACATACGTACATACCTGTACTTTAGTCATCCCCTGAGGAAAATTATTAGAAGCCAATCAGATCCAGAGTATAGGGCTGTAGTTAAAAAAGGTGTATGGTATTATATATTTAATACAGAATATTGATTAAAATGAATGTGTAAGTATATGTTTAAATTTCCCTGCTTGTTCTGTGGGTGGCACGGTGGACGACTGGTTAGAGCGTCTGCCTCACAGTTCCCTGAGGTCGAGGGTTCAATCCCCGACCCCGCCTGTGTGGAGTTTGCATGTTCTCCCCCTGCCTGCGTGGGTTTTCTCCGGGCACTCCGGTTTGCTCCCACATCCCAAAAACATGCACGGTAGGTTAATTGAAGACTCTAAATTGCCCGTGGGTGTGAATGTGAGTGCGAATGGTTGTTTGTTTGTATGTGCCCTGCGATTGGCTGGCAACCAGTTCAGGGTGTACCCCGACTCCTGCCCGATGATAGCTGGGATTGGCTCCAGCACTCCCGCGACCCTTGTGAGGATAAGCGGCTCAGAAAATGGATGGATGGATGGATGCTTGTTCTGTGCCATATGAGGCAGTGGAAATGAGGCAGTGTCTATGACTTTTTATGCCTTTTGTTTTTTTTAAGCTTTTATGCAAAGCACCAAGTGACCATGTAAAAGTTTGAAATAGGGTGGAAAAAATGGGGGGAAAAAAACAATTATTTCATTGTTTTTTGTTGGCTTAAAATATAGTGTTATAATGGTGTAAAGGTTGCCAGCAGAGAAATTATTCTTCTCACAGTAGTTTTGGTGCAGCATAGATTTTACTTTTACTTGAGTATTTTTGTTAATAAGTGCTACTCTTACTCGGTTACATTGAGCTACATTCTGCTCGCTGCATATATTTTTATATACAGATATTTATTATTGCTTGTGCGAGCTACGCATTTTGTTTTGTTAGTCTTGTGTCAAATGACTTTCACCAATCCAACATAGCTCATGTTTGACTATTTCATCAGTCAAACGGAGGAAGGTAGTCACATGACCACTTAAGTCTCCAAATTGACTTATTACTTGAAAAATGGCAGGAATCTACAGTATATTTACCCTACAGATGGGCCCCAGCTCACCCACAACAGAGTGAGGTTCAGCGATATAGAAAATGGATAGATGGACTAAAAAATGTCATGTGCTGTCATTTGTGTCTGCCTTAAAATGATGTTTCAGCATACAAGAACTCCACGTTTGTAAAACGTAATGCTCTGGAATAAAACCAGCAGGTCGACCACAGCACGTGAATGTAAATTGCAATTCGTAGGACTCACTCAGACCTGCTGGGGTTCTGTTCCTCTCCGTACAAAAGGTTGTGCACATTCAAAAGGAGCAGGGAAAAGTAAACAATATTATGTACAGCATTGAAGATAAAGATGTAGGTTGGCAGAACTCAAATTTTTTGAGTAATGAAAAAGACAACCTGACCAACAGTTTCAGTAGAAGTAGTGTAGGTCTCCTAGAATGACCCCGAACAGAGTAATAGTTAGTACATCAGTGGTCATTTGTGTCATGTGTAACATATTTTTTTCTTGGCTTTAGTGCTTATATACAGCAAAATGTGCACATCTTCATTCCCTCCTACAGACGCTTGCCTCTGAGCCAACAGCATTCTAATGCCGCATTAGCGTCATTCGGTCAACTTGGTGCTTTTTTGTCTCAAGTATGATGGATGATGGCATTAAAGGCGGACCTAAACCTGAAATTTTGCATATTCCAAGGCAGTTGTAGTGATGGCGCAGACAGCCGAGCGCCAACGCCCTGCTGCTTGTTGCTTTCCACTAGCAGAATGTGGCAGCTTCTTAGCGGACGGCGGCATGATTTTTTTTATTATTTTTTTTTTTGAGAGACACATCTGGCCTTGGCTAATCTCTCCTTAGTCTTTTCCTGTGTAATACATGCAAAGCTCTGTCGCATGTAATTCCCTGGCTGTTCTTTTTTTCCACCCTTGACAAGGTCAAAGACATCACGATAGTATGAAGAATATCAACATGTTGACATAGTTTTCATTGTTTTTAGTTTGTCCCTACTAAATACTCTTGAGACACTGCCACAGCGGCCTATTCATTTATTTTATTCAAAAGCCAAACTGTGTCCGAATGTTTCTGGTGAGCAAAGGAGAATGGCACTTTCCACAACACAATCATTAATTTACATTCTTGATGACATAGCAAGTAATGCATACAATCTAGATGTCATAATAATGGTTTGAGAAAGTAAATTAGAAGCAGATTGAGACTGAATAACATGCAATGTTAATGGTAATGGAATGTGGAGCCTGTAGCCGAAATGCCTTGCGCCTGACAAATATAATGTACCTGCAGTGCCTCACTTGTTTATTTATTAACAAAGGAATTGTCTGCTTCACTTTGCTATCACTGAGGCTTGACAGCTGCAGACTCCAGGTGATGCATGAGCCAATATGTGGACTGGAGAAAGCTCAACGTCGCACATCAATATGAAAATCAGTTTTGTGGCAGAAATAGCTCAGGGCAGTACATCCAGCTCCAAAAAGTGACTAATCTTTGGGTCATAAACCCTGCACAAGACGCCTGGGGTCTTTTTTCAAGAGACAGCATTCAGAAATGCCATCATTTTCCATTCCACAAGCCAAGGACCTCACTCCTTGCATTAGCAGATTTCTTTTAATAGTGTGTGAAATAGCAAGGTTGCCAGAAGAGCAAATAAAAGTGGGGAGGAAGTGGGGTAGTGTAAGGTGACCTTAGTCTCTGGAGCACCAGATTAAAAACTTCAAATGCTCCGCCAGAGGCTCTGAAAGAAACAAAAAGACCACAGGCACAATGTGACAGTGGATGAAGGTGGTTGCCAAATATCTTCTTCTTACAGAAAGGGATTAGACATTTCATAAGGCACTAATAGTCCCATCGCTGCGTGTATTAGTTTGCATTATTGTCCAAATCTATACTTTGTGTGTGTGTGTGTATGTGTGTGTGTGTGTGTGCGTGTGGGTGCACAGTAGCGTTTTCGGTAACGCAGTATGTAGGCCAATAAGATTCTTTCTTTGTTTTCGTACCATATAAAGGCTAAAATTATTATTTTTTAAATCAATAATACAAATGCAGAGTACTGTCCTGTAATCAGGCTTGCACGATCCGATGAGACTCAATAAAAACATTTAAATATCCCATTGTTGTCTGGATTGACAGTCAGAGAAATAATACATATACAGTATATAATGCTTCTTTCAGTGATTTATCTTATTCAGCCACATTGGTGTATTATAGTTGTTTTACACCACACCACTGTAAAACCCTGTGATTGGCTGGCGACCAGTTCAGGGTGTACCCCGCCTCCCGCCCGAAGATAGTTGGGATAGGCTCCAGCATGGCCGTGACCCTAGTGAGGATAAGCGGTAAAAGAAAATGGATGGATGGATGGGTGGACCACTGTAAACTCAAAATAAATTATTACATGTCGTTGAAAACCAAGGACATTATTTAGATACAGTGGGCATAAGGTGTATGTCTAATTTAGTACTGCATGGATGGATGGCTATTATGCATTTTGGTGCAGCACGGTGTGTAGTGGTTAATATGTCTGCCACACAGTAGAGATGTTCTGGTTTTCATTTCACATTCCCCTAAAAATTGCATGTTAGGTTAATTGAGTAGGCAAAATTGTCCATAGTTGTGAATTATTGTTAGTCTATATATGCCTTGCAACTGGTTGGCGACCAGTCCAGGGTGTACCCCACCTCTCACCTGGAAAAGGCTACAGCTCCTCCAAGATCCTAACGAGGACAAGCGGTATAGCACATTGATGGCTATTGTGCATTAGTTCATTAAATAACCGTCTTTCTTTTTCAGAATTAGCGGCATTTCTTTTGGAGCATTGTGGTTGTTTTTTGCTTGTATCGTCATGCTAGAGACTCATGGAACATTGTTCCTTATCGGTGAACAGGAATTGCTCCCCAATTCTCTCTAGTGGCTTGATAATAACTCGGCTCACTTAATTACAGACTCAGCTTCCCAGAAAGAAAATAGCAAGGAAAAACTTTCACTCAAGAGAGAAGTGAGACAATGGCTCTCCAAATCCTTGAATGGATTTCTATCTCCAAAGCTCATGGTGGAGACAATTTGAACTGTAGCATCGCCGGGTGCTTTAATTACTCTTCAATGACTTCAGTTGCAGTCCTTGACCTAGTTTAGATTGCTTATCAAAGACAGCCATGCTCAGAAAAAAAGGATTACTTTTTAAACTTTGGGAAGAGGGGGGCAAGCAGAAAAAGATACAGTTCCAGAAATGCACAGAAGAAAGTGGACACAGCCCAGAGTCATTTGGAAAGCAATAGCCCATTCTACTGTATGATGCGGCATCGGGTTGGCATCCTAGCAGCGCTTAAATTCCCTTTCCCGAACCAGATGGCTATGGAATTACACTTTTTTTTTTTTTAATCTAAGGCATGGACTTCCTCGGGCTTGGGGAAATCTTCATGGGATAGCCATTTTGGATTTATTTGCTGAGGAGACATTCAGTTGCCCTAGGGGAGAGTTTGACACTGAATCTCCCGAGTCCTCGTGTTGTGTGTGAAAGATGCCCTCAATCTCAAAGTTTTGGGGTTAAGAGTACAAAAATACTGTCTATGGTGTACATACACTCACCAGTCATAATATAAGTACATGTAATAATCCAATACAAAAGGTAAAAAAATTCTGTCTTTGAAAAGATCATAATGTATAGTTTTGCTTGGCACTGTCAGGAATACAGTGGCCGTGAACTAAACTCAATCACTTCGCAGGCAGCAGTTTGGCAGATAGTGAACAAGTCTTCAAAAAAAGAGGCTTCAAGCTGTTTATTGCCACTTCCAGTGGAAAACAAGAATTACACATTACGTACTTTAAACAACCTCACAACTTTGCCTTAGAGTTATCCACTAGCTTAATGCTAACAAACAATGCAAAACACCCTAGATCGGCTAACTAATAGCATCGGTGTCATTGTGTTGTAACTCTTTAACTACCGGATATTTGAACACAAATGGTGGAGAAACACACGTATACAGATAATATAACAATACTCAAAGGTATATATTCTTTATGCCTGGATCAGACTACAAGACAAATTTGGTCTTTCACGATTTCACTATGTCAGACTACTGCCATAAAATATTGCTGTATGTCGGTCAGACAGTGGCAACACTACGCATGTATTCCAATACCACCGTATCCCATATTTTACAATCACTGGGCTTTATCTTTATCTTTATCAAATCAAATACTGTCAGGGAGGCGTGACCAGAAAACCTTTAACTGCAACAGTTACCGAGCTGGTGCTCGTGAGATGATGTTTAGTGATATCCATTCAAGGATTGCTTGAGGTATGTTCACATACTTTTAATACGATACGGCTCGCAAGCAGGCAACATAATGTTATGTAGCCTAGCAAGCTAGTGCTAGCACTATTGTTTGCGCATAAACATGCCGGTGTTCCATCAAATCGTGCTCGAAAGCTTCGGTAAACATTGGTTTCTGCGGGTAAATTGACAATGGCAACCAAGTATGTTGACAATGCCAAGCACAGAAGGCGATGCGCTGGTCACGCAATCCACAATCCGGACTATTGCAATATTAGTCATTCGAACTGCTCTAAGTGCTAGAGGACTCTGCATCTTTTTGCACAATTGTTTTTTGTCAATGTCTTTATGTCTCCAAAGTGTTCTGTAAATTGACTGTCTGTTGTACTAGAGCGGCTCCAACTACCGGAGACAAATTCCTTGTGTGTTTTGGACATACTTGGCAAATAAAGATGATTCTGATTCTGATATGTCACACTACATGAAAGATATCCAAAAAAATTCAAACATGCTAGACTTTCCATTTTGGTGTCGTAGGGCCAAATCGTTGGTCGTGGACCATGTCACACTACAAGAAGTTTTGTCGTTCCCGATCTGGGAAATTGCCCATGATAGCTAATCGAGCCAATATCTGAGCTAACATTATGTAGTCTAATCTAGGCATTAGCCTCTGCAAAGAAAGACTAATATTACTGCACCTTACTGAGGAGCTGTAACAATGTCTCCATGTAAAGCTGTATGTCTGTATTGTACTGCCTCCAGGTGGTCAATGCAAACCAGAAGGACCACCACAATGTCCATTTAAGCAAAAAACAAAAATGTGGCAAAAACAGTTTTTTCATTACATTTTATTTAATTAAATCACGACTATGTTTTAATAAAGTACAATAATATACAGTGATATTTTTCTTATTAGAAAAATCACATTCCCCAATTTTTGGTTTTGGTAAGGTATAAATGAAACAGCTCTTAATATGTTGCACTGTATTTTTGCAGCGCTTCATACTACAAACACAATACCAAACAGTGTTCAAGCCACAACATTCTGACTGTCAATTAAAACTGTTGTATTGTAAAAAGACAGATAATTTATACAGCTCTGTTCATAATATCTATAAATATATCATAATATTTCAATACGGTTAAGGTCTAACAAACGTAAAATTGTATTAAAATTTAAATTCCTATATGCAGTTGGGATTAGACACCTTTTTTTTGTCTGAAAAGACAAATTCTTCTCCCATTATTCTAGAATAAAAGAGGTCCGGCGGGTACCTGTGCTCTTTCCGCATTGTGCATGCAACATCAAGCAATGCACTTAAAGGTTAATTGGAAAAATTATCTGTTGAGCTGAAAACAAATGGCGCCGGAGTCCCCCTGCTGGCAGACGAGTTAATCTATGGCAGGTCTCCTCGTCGGTCCACCGGCGATCCATCTCCGTCACTCTGCTGACAGTCCCTGCAGGCTCCTGAGAGGATATGCTCCATCGCACCACTGTGACTGGCCTGCTAATGAATACAGAGGAGCCCGGGACGTCCAGACGCGCACAAAATGGCTGGGCCGCTTTGACGATTCTCTGGCCGGATGTTGGCTCAAATGAAGCAGAACATGGCCGCTAGACCGGGAGCCTAGACAGTGATGGGTCGGATGTTTGAAGACCATTCAATGAACCACAACAGACCCCAATGCAGAAGGGTTTATTGTGGTAGATGGGATAGGTGGGGGTTGAGTATGCATGAAGATTATACTGTAGTACAATGAAGATGCCAGTAGCAAGTCAACTGTCAGTCCAAAGGAGCGAGGAACCGCATTTTAACCGTCAAACCAGTGATTAGAGTTTAGTCCAAGGTAGTATTAAAACAAAACAAAAAGATCCTTGTTGTCAAGTGTGTCTTTACTTGTCTTCAATGCAAAGTGAATGGCGGAAGTGTGATCTTAAAGGGGAAAGGACAATGTGTCTTGAGGGACAAATCACATTTGTCTTTGTTTTTAACGCAATGTTAAAAACATGTTTTTGTTATTTCGCTCCACACATTTAACAGGGCACACAGGAGACTACTGAATCTGATTACGCATGTTACACACTCAAAATCATCAAATAGAAGATACAGGATTTTATTGGTGAGTTACTGTTGTCTACATTGGATTTACCAAAAACATTAGATTGACAAAAGAGGTCAAACAATCGTTTCCTGTACCTACCCTAACCATTATTGTATTTGTTTAAATTTGTATTTTACAAAGTAATTTGTTCCTGCATTTGTGTGTGTGCATATATATATATATATATATATATATATATATATATACACACAAAACAAAAACGGTGCTCTAGTGTCTTACGTACGTCTAACTTGGCAAGCACTGAATAGTTCACACATCAAGGTGATAATCTTTACAAATTGCAAAATGCCTGTTAAATGCTTGCACTCAATTGAAGAAGCGTGCCAGCCTGGGTCAAAGTGGCAGGTCACTGGTTCATTTATTGCTGTTGCTGATGTTCACAGCAAGTCATTACAGAACCTACAACATTCATCCTTTCATTAGCGCACACAGTAAAACCAGCATATGAACAGTTATTACCTGACCTTTTATATCATCCAGGCTGGGCGTGAAGCTGCTCAATGCTTCATTTGTAGTGAAACCTTGAATGGTTTATGGTTTATTCCTAATCGTTTAGATGGTTAATCCCATAAAGAGAAAGTACAATGTAGGATTTTATTTGGGTTCACTGCTCGTGTTGGGTTTCCTTGTCAACGCTGATCACAATTCTCATTGCTTTAAACCTCATAAAGACTGCTGTTGTGGAAGACTTCTTATACATGGGTCATCTAAGGTTGAAAGTCAGATAATGTATGTTAGCATGTTAAATTATTCAGTGTTATTGCAGGACATTTTCAGTCAAATTCTTCGACGTGGATCATGAGTTGCTGTTGTTTCTGTAATTGACATAGTTATGTTGGGCAAACTCATTACTAAACACTGAGTTTAGATTTAGATTGAGTGGAGGGGAAGCCATATGTTGGCAAGTAGAGTCAGCGAAGTGAAAACCACGGGGAGCCTCTATACCTGCAGGCGCCTTGGGTACACTTCAGTCTGTCAAACTCACAAAACACTGATACTTATGGCTATTATTTCCATATGGCTAATGAGATTAATATTGTTCATGGTCACTTTGATGCAGCTGGTTGGCAGAAGGATAAAATAGTTGGCTGGCAAAGACTGTGAGGAGGCACAACAAGGAAACAAAGGAATCATACAATTAGGTGTCATGAGGCGGTGAGACAATTTTCATGGTATGATATTTATAAAAGAGTTTATTAGTAATCCATAACACTGCGTAACAACAAAATGTAATTGCTGTAATTGCATTTGTTTGTAACATTTTACTCTCAACAGCGGTAAACCCAGACACAACTAATCTGCATCAAACTGAGTGTTGGTCCTAATATTCTATAATTTAGTTAAGAGATGCTCAAAATAAAAAGCATTCTCATGTTGCAATTGTTTACCACTGTAAATAATACACAATTATTAATATATTGTTAAAATATCAGACGGTCCAAATCAACCTGAGATTACTTTGTGTAGTTTAAAAAAAACAACAAAAAAAACACTGATTCTTCTCTCTCTGTACCTAATGCAGTGGCGGTGAGGGTATATTAGTATAGTGACCTACTACTGTTTCAAAAAAAAAAAAAAGTACCATAAAGTGGACCAAGTTAAAAAGTCTCATTTACAGCTCCTGCTATGAACATGGTTGAGAAGAGCTTCGAGTGCGATTTAGCAGCATTTGTCAGCATGTTGAGAGGCTTGACAAACCGCTTTGATGTTTGAGTACTAACACAGACTCGTCTGTGTTCAGATTGTTCAAACTGCCAGTAAAATATAGGGATGCACCACTACCAGTATCGGTATTATGCTGATACTGTACTCAGACTCAAAAATTATCCGATACTAAAACACCGATACCACTTTACCAGCCTGACATACATCTAACTTCTGGGCAGCTGGAGTAGGAGACTTGTCAGCCGTGTGGAGATACTTGAAGGTAAACACAGAGGACAACACTTTGTTAGCCCACTGCAAATTATGCTCTGCATAATGGATGATAAACTCCGCTCAGGCAAAGATGGAGGTCGCTGGCTCTGATCTGCACTGCTCCATTACGGGCACCCGTTACGAAGCCGCTGCAGCGTGGCACGTTGAGTAAGGAAAAGTAGGTGTTCACTGCAGTTCTCCTAGTAAATGTTTTTATTTTATAACTGGTGGTACTCTCACAAAGCAGTATCTTTTAGTCTTCTTTTTCCTCACTTTGTTTTGTAGTTAACGCAAAGGTAATATGGCATCTGTATTGCAAATTGTATATCCACCAGACTCTACATTCTTCTTCGTCTCTTATTTCTTCTTCATCTCTTATCTAATGTATGTAATCTTTTTATAGTAGTGCCCCCAAGTGTTCAGACTGAGACACCACATAACAAACGTCTTGTGTTACAGGCTACACTTGAAGTGAAATGTGTGGCAAGACTGTTAGAAAAACATACAATGTTAAATTGTCAATCATGACAATAGTGAGTTGTTACTCCAAAAAGTGTTATATTAGAGTGAAATTACACCATATTCAAGAAAGCTTTGTGTTTTACACTAAGATTTGATTAAAATAAAACATCACACTTGCGAGACATAATGGCGCTGTCAGGTATTTGAACTTTGTATCTGCGAGCACTGAAATGTACGTACTGAAGTGCTATCAGTGCATCTGTAGAAAAAAAATATAAAATATGATTGTATAAACTGTAGGTGATAGTATTGCGTGAATAGAAGTCAGTTTCCTTCCACAATGTACAATCTATGCTAATGCACCACATAGGTTCCCATAATTACTTAGCTCAAAGGTAACCATTTGTAACCTTTTCTAGAGACCGAAATAGTCTGCAAGCTGTTGTACGCTTTCTGGACGTGTAACATTCCAGGAAAGTAGATGACATAAATGCCTCCATAGAGCCCAAATATACTTAATCTATGCCATGTGCAATGTGTTTAGTGGCTCTTGGTTCCAACGGTAAAAAAGTTAATAGAGCATAGAGAAGGTATTAATGCAGTAGTGCAATGTGTTATATCAGTTAGGTCCATAATCATTGTCCTATGAGTGATAACAGCCACTTCATTTAGTTCCACATTGAGTTTGATAGGGCTCATTCACTGTGATCCTCAAATCACATTATATTATATGGAACATGCGGACTTGTCTCGGGTGTGACAGCACTGGGGTGTGAAATCATGTCCCCCTTCATCAAAAGAGTTACGATCAGTCAAGATGGGCTCGTAACAAATAGCCAGCTTTGCGCTTTTATCAGCAATGCCGTGACCCTCAATACTGTGACCTCATCATTAATATGGGAAGGCCGGATGATAGATCAAACGCATGGTTCAGTGGAGCATCCCTGGGCCAGAGCTGGCCTTGAATCGTTCATCACACCATCCCTGTGGGGGCTTTACGACAGTCCGGGGAGAGCGAGGACGCTCCTGAGACTGTCAAATTTGTTTTACTGCTTTTGATAATGGTCCCCTTAAAAGATGATGTGAACAAAGGAATTTCAGCACCACAATGACATTCCCTCATGTTAATACAAGTGGTCTTTTATTCAGTTTGGGTCAGGCTCGAGTCACTTATAAAACATTTATCAAAGAGCCTGGGTTGTCAAGTCAAAATCATCAAAACTAACTGAAAACCAGTGACTCGGCCTCAGAAATGGTGATTGGTTGGATTTATCTAGCTATAAAGTGATTTTAAAAAGATGCAGGAGAAAAACACACCAGCCTTAACAATATTGAAACAGAATTGTTTATGCAGTGCAGTGATTGGGTGAACTGACAATTCGAAGAAAAAAAACCTAGTTGGATGTTAGGTCACTTGATGTATATATCCACCCTAAACAGTCACCTTAATGGGTCACATGTGGTTGTGCAGATCTTACGATTAAGCTATTTAAATCGACACGACAATAACTTTCAGCGCCATCAATCTTGTATGTATTAAGAGAGCAAGTGCCACGTGTAAAAATCTACACGTTCACATTCACACGTTTCATTTGTGTGTCAATTCGGAGCATGATACAATAGCAGCATCATTCACAGAATTTATCACAATATGTCTTCCAGCAGCTTTTGTAATATAATGATTATATACTGTAATCCCCAGGGTACAATTTCATTTAGCAGTCTTGCTTTTCCTTTTAGATCCATTACGTACTCCCAATGCAATTCACACACTGTACACACAAATGGGTCCCACAGCACAACAGGCTTCAAGGGAGTGATAGCCCGAGGAAGCAGTGTGAGGCTGTGATTGTGGCTGGGAAAAAAAACATTGGCAGTGCTCGAGCCAAAAGTCCAACTGTAATTAAGTTAGTTTAAAGTGTTATTTCCCAAATTATTCATAGTTATTCTAAAATAATGGTATTTATTTCCTCCAACAAGAAAGTTTTGTTGTCTTTTTTGTGGGTTATTTGTGTGATTGCATGGAACCTCTCCTGTCTATTGACAATTGAACGAGCGAGTTTCATCCCGATCACATCTGCTGACTGATTTCACTTTCACAGATAACAAATGTTTTAGCCTTGGCAGCAGTTTTATGGTTTACAATTCCTATTTGACAAGCCCTTTCAATGCTATACCCTGTCAGTGTGAGCCCGATGTCGATGACGGCTACCAAAACAACACAGCTGTAGTAAATAGAAACACAAATCAAAACTACAGCGGAAGCTTAGACTGGCATGGGCAACTAGTACACACACAGCAAGGTTTATCACTCTTTAATGTGGAGCAGACATTTTTAGTCTGTTCATTCAAGTTCATTAATGAATCAGGTGCGTTGCATTTATGCTGGTATAATACATTTCAATCAATCATTTCATTATATTACAAATGTATTTTAGCTTTTCATTAAAACAAATAGTGTCTACTATGGTGGTAGGGGAGCTATGGGGTGCATCTTCATCGTCTGGCCCTCAGGGGTCCGTATAAGAAAAAGTTGCCCATCCCTGCCATAGACCATTAAATATAGTCTAAATATGCTGCATACACAGATCATTAAATCAAGAAAATGATTGCTGACAGTGGCCAGTGGAGTAATGCAGAGGTATTGGCGTCTAAACCTTTGGGGGAGTGGGGAAGAGTTACTCCAAGCCAACCAAACAGTATATGTTGTTTGATATTTGTATTATTTATTTGTTATTGTTGTTCAATTTTGACAACCATGTACTGTGTTTAGGTACTTGGGTTTACTTGTTTAAAAAAGGCTCACTCACACATCTCGAGGAACAAGATCCTCAATGTGCCTGCACTAATATTTTCTTTATGAAATCATTGTTTTTGTTTGTTTGTTTTTTAAAGCATCTATTAGCAAGGAAATTGTTAAATATATTATAGAAGTTATCATTTATTTGCTTAGCTTGCATTAGTATTATGGACGATTTTAGATGTCTCGCCTTCAAAAAGATGACTCAGCATCATCCGATGGAAGGGCGCCTGGACCAAGGACGTGATCGGATGTGGTCGGGTCGTGACAGGTGTTGGTCCAAAAAAAAAAAATAAATAGCAGAAAGAAACACGTGGGTTCATTTAATGCACTGTAAAAGAGTCATTTCAGCTGGGTACTCAAATAGGGAAAGTGAGCAAAAGTCTGATAACGGAGCGGGAGCAGATGTGTAGATTCTGAAAACGCTTGCTGGTCAGTGAAGAAAAAAGACACCAACCCTTTTAGTGAGAACTCAGCAGAAAGGCACACCCACGTTGGTTACGAGATTCGATAAGTTGTTACGTAGCAACTTTGGCTACTAAGATGTTGGTTTTGTTTTTGTGGTACATGGGACGTCCCACCCTCAATGATAAAACCCATTTTTTCGATAGAAAATCACCTACCAACTGGACCAATATGACGAACCCAATAATAGAAAATTTTGAATCATTAACTCGTATCAAAAGGAGTACAGCTGATGATCAAAATTGTGGGCATGGCCTCCAAATGCGGCAAAACGGTTTAATATTTTGTGCCCCCCAAAATCAAGCTGCTTTAATCATAATTCCATATGCGGCTCTCACCACTGATGCTCAAGAGAATGGGCAGAATTGGGGATTTGGATAAGACTGGTATGCAACTATAGGCTTTGGATGGGAACACCTCATTGGTGAAACAGGTTATGATTGGTCCAGTTGGTCAAAAAGAACATAGAAAGAAGTTTAACCTAAGCAAAACGTCCCATAGTTTAATATTGAAATACAAATCAAGTCACCCAATGTGTTTGATGGTGAGCTTGTGGGCATATTCTGGCGGAAAAGATCCCCACTTCCAAGTAGCATTGTGTTATAGGAACCGTGTTAAACCAGAAATGCCATTGAAAACTTCAAAGAAAGGTGGACAAATTTTAATGATTAACAACATACCTACTGATGATTGGTTCCTTGTTGTCACAGGAGTTACAGGACAAAATAACAATTGGTTACTATTGATGGAACAAGCAGCAAATGTAGCGAGAAAAGATTGTGTTGTTTGCATGGGTTTGCATTTTGCCTCTGCCAGGATAAATCTCTTTTTTGTCTATGTTCTAGATTGGACAAAAAAGAGATTTATCCTGGCAGAGGCAAAATTATCCAACATAAAACATACATCAACGCCATAGGTGTTCCTCGTGGGGTTCCTAATCAATACAAATTAGCTGACCAAGTTGCAGGAGGATTTGAATACTTCATATGCTGTTGGTGTACGATTAATAAAAATGTTGATGGGATAAACTATATCCACTTCAATGTACAGAGATTAGGAAATTGGACTCAGAGTGGGTTGGAAGCTGTGCACGAGCAGCTCAAGGACGTTCCAAGGCCGCATAGCTGTCGACATGCTCCTCGCAAGAGAGGGAGATGTTTGCGGTATGTTATGAGAACAAACAATACTGCTTCAGATGGCAGCTTGACCAGAGCCATCGATGGTCTACGGACCCTCAATCAGCACTCCTTGTGGGACAGCTGGATGGACGTTTTTGGTAAATACAAAACCCTAATTTCACCAATATTGATATCAATTGCTGTTTTTGCAGCCATTCTGACATTGTGTGGATGTTATTGTACCCCATGCATTCGGGCTTTAATCAGTAGATTAATTACCACAGCAATTACCCCCACATGGAACCGTATGGAGCATATGTATCCTGTATTGGAGGTTGATAATAATGACGATGATGATGATGATGATGATGTTGTTTTACCTGATTTGTTTCCTGATCCAGGTGATTACGATGTTTAAACTACAACATTCATGTATGACAAGTTTACTCTGAGTGTAAATATATTTGTTTCATAAAAATGATTCTACAGTTAAAAATCGAAATGAAGTGACTGTAAGATGATATGAGAATTTGTGCAAATACATGATAAACAGGAGGGAAATGTTAAATATATTATAGAAGTTATCATTTATTTGCTTAGCTTGCATTAGTATTATGGACGATTTTAGATGTCTCGCCTTCAAAAAGATTCAGCATCATCCGATGGAAGGGCGCCTGGACCAAGGACGTGATCGGATGTGGTCGGGTCGTGACAGGTGTTGGTCCAATGTTTTGTGTTGCGTCTTATTGCTTAGAACACTATGCCTGGGAAAAACCCTCCTATTTTCAAATAAATGCAGGAGCGACGGTGGAGATTGTTTAGAGCGTGTTGAGTGGCTGTGATCTGAACAATCTGCCATACGCCCTCCTCATGAGAAAGAGAAACCAGCGTCTTCATTCCTTTTGTGTCTATTTTTTATAATGTTGGGTAAGATAAATCCAACAGAAATGCAGCACATTACTTTTTTCAGAATATCCTACTTAAGACGTGTGATAAGAGGCTTCCATAAAGTGCTCTGAACATGACACCACCATGTTACGATGGTAGCTTGATTTTACTGTACAAAGCCTTATAAGCTGTTTATGAGCTACAGTATAAGCTGTCCTCAGCTGCTTAGTTTGTAACCCACCGTAGCACAAAGGGAATACAAGTAGTAACTTGAAGTAGTAATAGTAGATCTACACAATAGATCTTTATGATCGTTCTCTTTTCTCGCATCTGTCTATTGTTATACAGTATATGCATGTCTTGCACCAAAGTGCTTATACATTGTGGAGCCATAAATAATTCAATACATGCTGGGAATTATTGACATACAGTATATTACAGTGCACTTCGACATTTCTGTAAATTCTAGTTATTTAACACATACCATACAGTAAAATACTGTAAAGTCATAATACAGTAATTAGATATAGTTTCCACTCCAACGTTGTGGGATTTTGGTTGACATCACACACTATAAACAGAATCACAGAATTTTTAAAATTTAGGTTTTTATTCATTGTGGAACCGCAACCCTAACACTGCAGAAGTAGACTAAATTGGGCAATCAGAAGCAACTGCACGCTTGTATCGAACACAGTCACCATATAAAACTATGCTAAACTTCACTTAGCGTGCAGCAGAACTGTCACTCCATTGCACACGACCCACAGTCAGGGTTTCAGGAAAACAAAGTGCAACATAAATGTAATGCAAGAGTTAACTAAGACGCACATTCAACAAACTATGGGAAACATAAACACACGATTCACGTTACTTTAATCCTTATCATTCATGAACATTAAGAATTAATGTCCTTATTATGGCAACAGTGCAACATTGCATAGCGCACTGCATGCTGGGAACCACGCGGTCTCACAATTCTGCTGCTTTCAAACTTAGCCTGGTATTTGGCACCTCCACTAATTTATTTTGCTGACACAGAAAATTATCACATACAATATATTATTGTGAAATCACACAGTAAACTGGTGATTTCACAATAATAACAACAAAATACCAAACCAAAATCCCATTATGCAGTGGAAACTACAGTTAATTACTAAATTATCACTTTAAAGTATTTTATTGTATGAAACGTGGTAAATAACTGTAGCATTTACAGAACTGTCAAACAGCGTGTACAACTCTATACAAAAAATTTAAATAAAGAGGGGACGTAAAAATAAACAACTGAGGTATGGTTGCACAAATGCACAGATCCTCTTATAAATTTGGATGTGACTGTGTTCAGAATTATGTAATCACATTCAAACTAATGTTAAATTGAGGTCAGGACAAACCTGCCACCATTTTAAGTGCCTTGGATCAACCATAAACAAAAAAAATGAAGGTGGAAGCATATGTGCAATTCTCCCAAGGATTCAAATAAATGCCCTTCAGAGTTTTTTTAGTATTATTATTGCAGCAAAAAGGGCTCTTTTTTTTCATCCAGGGCAAATGGGCAGGTGCTTAAGCTCCACTTGGGGTCTATGCGTGCACATGTCTGACAAACGCTATAGAAAATGGATGAATGGGTGGCATTGTCCACCCTATTTCAGCTGACTGTCGGCAAGAGGGACTGATCGCCAATACATTCATTATTTTCGACTCACTACTAATGTACTATTGAGTGTTGTTGAAGTTGTGAACCGTGTTGTGTACACTTTAATTTACAACCTGTAACCCAGGCAGTGCAAAGGTTGCGGCTCCAGTAATCCCCACACTGAAGACTTTAATGAAATGTGTAATAACGTTCCGTGTTGTACTGTTGCGTGTGATAAGGTTGCCCAGCGGGGCTGACAAAGATAAATGGCAGCGCTCTCTTGTCACCCATCTGCACTTTACTAAAAGACACAATGTGCCAAAAGATATTTTCTTTGGGAATCCTTCCTCGCCAGACACACGGTGTAACTTCTGCAAAATCGGATGAATATTAAAAAGTCACCATTAACAGACATGAAATGTACTCTACACAGACATTTTTCCCCTTTTAATTAGTACTTTCTGAGGCCATTTCAAATGTCAGCCGGCATTACTGTCATCAGGCAACAGGACTCGTGGTCTCGCGGGTACAGTTTGTTGCAGCAGGCATAGCTCAGCTCCTGCACGTAGCAGCTGACATGACTATTAGTCTTTCTTCAGCTAGTTGCAGGTGTCACACTCGCCGGTGCACACTTGTCAGAGCCGCTCTGCCTGTTGTTTGAGGTGATTCATCTTCTTTCCAGCATCATTAACTTCCTTGTGAAAGGAGCGGCCGAGGGAGACTCCAAACAAGGCTCCACCAAGTTTCTTTGCCTCATCAAGAGTGGTTTTCTCTCCTCTGTGATCAGATCACATGTTATCCTTCTTCTCATAACCTATTTTAACAAGCAAATGTGTTTGTATTGTTAAGGCTGTCATGCTTAACAAACAAATGGACAGCTGGATCAAAACACTCAGGGCACTCTTGTATTTAGCAAGTCCTCATTAAAGTAATGGGTTTCTGTCTTTCTCCATTAATTGGTTCATGTTAGTTCAACTGTAGATATTTGCAAAGCAATTATTTACTGATTGTTTGCTTTATTTAGCCTCCTACACTTAATTAGAGATGTGTAAAGATCCATCAAATTAACCCCTTTTCCACTACATTTCATCTGTGCGTTGAACCCAAATGAAGTCTTACGTTTGCACAAAAGAGCAGTGTACAGTTCACATAATGATGAATGAACACGAGCTAAATGAAACTCTCAAAAAGGTTCAAATATATCATCAAATTTAGCTCATTAATGACACATACAATACACATTTCTTGCCTCATTACATTACACATTACAGTATACACTCAGGAGCTCATGACATGACTGAACTGGAGTTAACTTGGCTTGCTCCCTTGCTTTTAAACTTTTTAGTAAACCTTTTTGGGGAATTAACAGTGAATGAGATGTGGGAGATGTACACGATTGTTTTCTTCTAGGAGAAATAAAAGACAGCTCACTCTGTGACCTCTTCTTCAAAAGCTCACTGCGCTTTACAGGTACTTGATAAATTATTATCCAATACAGCGGCCCCTTGAGAGCTACTGAAAAGTGGCAGACTCGCCTGTTATTAAGCTGCTGTATGGACTCTTAAGGAACGCTGTAGACAGTGTTTTATAATGAAAGCACACAGCTTCAAATTCAGTTTAGGTTATTTTACAGTGAATGTATGATACATATTCAGCTTGAACCCAAGTAGGAGATACAGCTCACAATTCCATTCATGTAATACTGTCATCAATTTTTCACATCTTTATTTCCCTATTCCCATCCTGCTTTTAGATTATGTGCAATTAGAATTTCATAGGAGCGTTCTTTTAATCCAACGCTATTTCGTGTGCTTGCAAAACTAAAACACTTAACGGTGCTAATGGGGATGTCAGCAATAATGGAAATATACTACACAGTATGTGGGTGGTGGAGTCAAATAGTTGTTCCTTATTGTTGAACACTCCCAAGAGGATTGTGACTTCGTGTTCAATAATGCAGCTCATCGAGGATACAAGGCCATTTGTTTAGGATCATTGTATACGTTGCAGGCAATTGAGCTGCCGAAGCTCCTCCATGAGCGTTCCACTTGGTTAATGGGGTTAGAGGTGGCGGGCAAGGGTGCTAATAGGAAAAACAGTGAATCCAGGCACAGTTTCATCTCTTGTGTCTCCACTTGATTAGTTTAACAGCTCCTTTGATCTTTTGCTGTGATTGAAGTGTTTAAGTGGAACGTGGGGGTGCAGCGGCGAAGCCAGAGAGCAGGCGCCGAGTAATGTGCCACCACATGCCTATAAGGCACAACGTCTTAATGTCAGGGGGAAATTAAAACACTTTTCCATTACCGGGGCCCTTGAATCTTAATTCATTTGTCCACATGCAATACAAAGTAGGTGACAAGGTCAGCAAATACCCACTGAATGAGATGTGAATGTTGACCTTTGAGAACAGGTTGAAATGAGTCGACTGCGTGCGTGTATGTATACTGTTTATACTGTATGTGAGAGTGTTTCCATCTTCCTTTTTTAGCATTGAATTAAGCATTTGCTGTGAGACGCGGTTTGCTTTGATTATTAAATGTACACTAGGCAACTTCATGTCTTGCAAATGTCTATGTTGCCGATATTTTGATCAGTTAATAGCAGAAACAAAACAAACAAATGAAAACAATGAAAAGTCCAGAAATGCTTTTAAAAACCCTCCCCGTTAAACTGATAGTGATTGTCCAATAGTATTTCTAATACAATTTTACCGCCAATAGGTGTTTAAATTTTACATGAATCTGTGATGTTTGTAGGCATAAAATTCATTAAGACTATAATTTGAATTTATACAGTTGGCAAACTCAAACTTCTCCCCAAAATAATGGTTTTGTTGCAGTTTTTGTTTCTTTTTTTTTGTAGGCTTAGCTGAGCCTTTTTGTAGCTGTCATTGTCATCAGACTTTGTGTAACCTTTACAGTTGTGATGGAATGAACTACATGGGTTGTACAATGCAGAATTTGACCAAAATTGGAAAGAATATGCCACGAATGCCTTAGTCCAGTGAGAATCAAAGGGTGAATTGGAGTTTGTGTTCTGCGTTTTGTGCCTTTTTGCAGCACTTATTCCAAATAAAGGACTGCTATAACGCAGGGTCTACTAATATAGGAGCTGCTATTGTTGCCCTGCATACACACACACACACAGACACACTCCTACACTAAAGCCACGATTCGTCTCTACACAAATCTCAGCTGCCACTTCCAGCTGTGCCATTTAGCGAGTCACCCATCAGCCATCAAATGTCAGGAGCTTCAGAAGTCATAAGCTTGAAGTATCTTTGGAACACACAAACAATTTGGTAGCAGTAATGTTCTGTCAATACCGCCATACACAAGACAGATGTGGTTATTATTTTGTCATTTCAACATTTCACATCAGTTGAAGAACCTCACAGATTCTGCTGTCCAGCGCCCGAATGTCAACTAATGAGCGGACAGGTGGAAAAGAGCAGCGAATTTGTTACCGCTGACAGAAAGTGCTGATGGATTCAACAGCTGTGAACATCCACAAACCAGCAGCAGTAGTGCACATATATATATATAGATAGATAGATATATCACCAAAGGCTGCTATAATGAAAACCTGATGCACAGATAGATACAGCAATGCGCAAAAGTCACCGTTAAGTTTGTCTTGAGTATGCGATAAAGCTTATACAGTTGCTCCTCAATTTCTTAAATCAAGAGATAATTAGAAAGCTGCCTTTGTGTTGTCAAAAAATACAAAATTAGGCAATTTCAAAGCCTTAATAGATTGTATTACAACCCATCACAGGTAAAATGGGCTGTAAGTGTTGTAAATTGCAGATGAAGGAACTCCGCTCCATTTGTTGTGGGATTGCAGTATAAGATATTAGGCTGGACATAGCAAAACAAGTAATGATTACCACTGATACAGCCATTACACTCGCACCACAAACATGCAGTCCTGGGAGATTTGCATAACTTCAGTGTGTCTGTAGGCCAGTGGTGTAGGCAAAAGAAGCGGAATCTTCATCCCTTTCGGTCAGCTTCACCTGTCATTGTTCCCCCCCCCCCCCCCGCCCCTTTCCTTTCCTCAAATTGGAATTTTTCTTTATGAATTATGAGGTGATTGATAGAATGATCAAAAAAATATGAAAAAGTTATCATCATCAAAGAATAAAAATATATTTTCTCCTTATGTATGGTCACAAAGAAGACACAAAAGAGAACAAAGAATGGCTCACCGAAGCCATGGAAATGATGAAGTTGGAGAAGGCTGAAAATAATGGGCACCACGTGAAAGGTACTTACTGTAATGTTACTATAATATTACAACCCCAATTCCAATGAAGTTGGGACGTTGTGTTAAACATAAATAAAAATAATCACAGACTCAAACAACAACAACCTTTAATCCTTTGTTGTTGATAAATGGCTTTTGCTTTGCATAGTAGAGTTTCAAGTTGCACTTACGGATGTAGCGCCGAACTGTATTTACTGACATTGGTTTTCTGAAGTGTTCCTGAGCCCATGTGGTGATATCCTTTACACATTGATGTCGGTTTTTGATGCAGCGCCGCTTGAGGGATCGAAGGTCACGGGCATTCAACGTTGGTTTTCGGCCTTGCCGCTTACATGCAGTGATTTCTCCAGATTCTCTGAGTCTTTTGATGATGTTATGGACCGTAGATGATGAAATCCCTAAATTCCTTGCAATTGTACGTACATTGTCCATAAACTGTTCGACTATTTTCTCACGCACTTGTTCACAAAGAGGTGAACCTCGCCCCATCTTTGCTTGTGAATGACTGAGCAATTCAGGGCACCCACCTGTTCCCAATTAGCCCGTTCACCTGTGGGATGTTCCAAACAGGTGTTTGATGAGCATTCCTCAACTTTCTCAGTCTGTTCTTGCCACCTGTCCCAGCTTTTTTGGAACGTGTTGGAGCCATAAAATTCTACGTTAATGATTATTTGCTAAAAACAATAAAGTTTATCAGTTTGAACATTAAATATCTTGTCTTTGTAGTGTATTCAATTAAATATAGGTTGAACATGATTTGCAAATCATTGTATTCTGTGTTTATTTATGTTTAACACAATGTCCCAAATTCATTGGAATTGGGGTTGTAATTTGTGTTGTTTTCTTGACATAGGTTAGTGTTTTTTGTCTTAATTCTGTGACAGTGTTTCAAATAATATTCCCTGTATATACTGAAAATGAAAGTAGAAACATTTAATGAAATAGGGTTAACTATTTTGAAGAGTGCATTGGGTATAGGTTTTGTTTTTGTTCCTCAGCATGTGTCTTGTGAATCAGAAAAGAAAACCCCCTCAAAATAGCATGAAATGATAAAAAGCAATATTTGCAAATATTGAGTGTGACCCCCCCCCCCCCCCCCCCCCCCCCCGATTTACTCTTCATTTCGAGGCTCAAATTTACTCCGTTGTAACCACGATTCAATTTGTGTTCAATTACACAATGTAAACATTCAGTAAATTAAAGATCTAGACATTTCATGTCATTTAGGCTCCTTATAAGAGTGCAAAAAGTGTACATAGTGAAAATAAAAATAATGGAGGGTGACAGCCCTTAAATCGTAATTCTATGAATTGGTAGTGGAGAGACCTACGCCAATCCACCCATCCTTTTTTTTACACCGGTTATCCTGTCCAGGGTTGCAGGTGAGCTTGAGCCTATCCCAGCTAACTTTAAACTGATATCTGACATCTGACTGATATCTGCGGTGTCTTTTCCAGAATAAGTCAGACCCCTATGGCGATCAAGCATTTTGCATCCCTGTAATTACAAGGGACACAAAGTTGGTCAAAGAAATATGGCACAAAAAAAGGAGAACTACAAACTTAAGGAGAATTGCAAACTTAGTGAGGATAAAATGTGAATCTATCAAAGCATTGTCTCCAGTTATCTCTGCGAGACTTTCTCTTTTCAATATCAGGTCACTGGGGAATAAATCAATGTTGATTAATGACATCATTACAACCTATGATCTGGACTTTTTGTTACTAAATGAAACGTGGTTAACAGAAAGTAGTTGTAATACCATTTAAATGAGGCAACACCAGCAAATGTTTATTTTATGAACAAGTGTCGAATAGGGAAATAAGGCGGTGGTATTGCTGTTATTTTTAATTCATTATTTCAGTGTAAAGAAATTATACTGGGTAATTTTAGCTCTTTTGAATATCTCAGTTTTTTTAGTTAAAGGTGACCCAAAGGTTATTGTTTTAATAATTTATAGACCTCCGAAATCTATCCATCCAGCAATTTTCTGAGCCGTCAAGGGTCACGAGAGTGCTGGAGCCTATCCCAGCTATCAACGGGCAGGAGGCGGGGTACACCCTGAACTGGATGCCAGCCAATCGCAGGGCACATTCACACTCCCTGAGTGTCAACTGAACCCAAACCCAAAACAAAGACCTCCGAGATCATTCCATCCATCCATTTTCTTCACCGCTTCTTCTCACTAGGGTCGCGGGCTGCAGGAGCCTATCCCAGCTATCTTCGGGCGGGAGGCGGGGTACACCCTGAACCGGTCGCCAGCCAATCGCAGGGCACACATTAACAAACAATCATTCGCGCTCACAATCATACCTACGGGCAATTTAGAGTTCCCAATTAACCTCATATCAAATCAATTACTAAAACTGCCTTTTACCATCTGAAGAACATATCCAGAGTGAAGGCTTGCATGTGTCAAGCAGACCAGGAGAAGCTCATCCATGCTTTTATCTCAAGAAGACTTGACTATTGTAATGGTCTTCTGAGTGGACTCCCCAAAAAGAGCATTAAACAGCTCCAGCTCACTCAGAATGCTGCAGCTCGGGTTCTGACCAGAACAAAGAGGTCAGAGCATATTACTCCAATTCTAAAGTCTTTACACTGGCTCCCAGTCAGCTTTAGAATAGTTATAGTTCTGCTACTGGTCTATAAATCACTAAATGGTTTAGGTCCTATGCTAATGGGATATAAACCCAGTAGTGCTCTGAGATCGACAGGTCAAATAGTGGACCACACAGTCCAAAGCAAATATGGCGAAGCAGCATTTAGCTATTATGCTGCACACAAATGGAATAAGTTGCCAACAGAAGTGACGTCAGCCCCAAGTGTGAATGTTTTTAAATCCAGGTTAAAAACTATTATTTTTTCTTATGCTTTTTAGATTATTTCCATTTTTAAATGCTATTTCTTGCACTGTACGCTGTTTTAATTGTACTTTTATTTAGTTTTTTTTCTTCTTCTCTGTTTTAAATGCTTATAAGCAGTTTGTTTTTTCCCTTTGTTTTTAAATGCTTTTAATCATGTAAAGCACATTGAGTTACCTTGTGTATGAAATGTGCTATATAAATAAATTTGCTTTGCTTTGCTCTGCATCAGGCAAAAGGCAGACTACACCCTGGACTGGTCGCCAATCAATCACTGGGCACATTCACACTCCCTGAGTGTCAACTGAACCCACGCTGCCGACACAGAAGTCAGGTGAGTCAACCACTGTGATTCACTCACGTAGTACTTCTGTTACGATAAATGTAATTTGACTGTAAAAGCATCATTCTGTTGTCAGCATGTCTCAAACATTAGTATTTAAGTGAAATATCCCATATGTCACCTTGTACCACAGTGCAACGCATTCATGTTGTTATCAGGACTAAATTTCTCATCTAAGCTGCGCTGCCTCTTGCTGCGTTTGTTGTCTGCCTTAACACAAACTTACATCAGGAGAGATTATAAACCCGTTCTTGTTCGAAGTCCAATCACTCCAATTACATTTCCACCAAAGTGACTTTTCCCAGTCATCCGGCCGGGGATTTCTTTAGCCATCAATTAGAAATGTCGCTTCTAATCTGAGTCAGTTTCCCAGACACTGGTCATTTCCCATTAGAGTCATTTCCCCCACAATCCCATGGAGCGATAAACATCTCCGTGGCTCGATAGAGGAGACGTGGAGGAGACCGTAATTAAAGAGGTGCCATTTACTCTCAGTCAGGCCCTCTAAGAGATCTGAATCTGCAATTACCTTTTAGAAAATAGCATTGTCAGGACAAGAATTGCGTTAATAATGGCCTGCATCTTTCTGGCAAGGTACAGAATGCTATCATTTCCACTGAAGTTGCACTTTGATTGTTTATCGCTTAACTCAGGGGTTATCAGCTACTCCACTGTTTGCGAATGTACACAGGAAGGAAGCAATTGTGTGGGCTACTAGCTGTATAAGGTAGTCTTGCGTACAGAGGTTATCCTAAACACCATATTCCTAATCATTGTAATGTTATGGATAGCAATTGCCTTCTCCCCCTCTCTCACTTGCATGCTGTATCATTCACGCAGCGAGTCAGCCCGCCCATGGATGAATTTCCACACACTTTATCAAGTGCATAAGGACCATTTGCACAGAAGGCAATTAAAAGCTTTAGTGGTTCCTGCAGGCAACGGGGTAGTTTGGAGGCCCCAGTTGACACATGAGCCAGTACCTTATTGGAGAGGACTGGATTTATGCAACAAAATAGCTTTCGTAATTTATACCAAATAGACTGTAGGTGGGGCGTGCGGGCCAAGACGAACGCATCTGCATTAATCAAAGTGAAATTACCCGGGACGTTGGCTAATTTGTAGAGGGCCGCCTTGCACCTGCCCAGAAAAGTGGAGGGAAATGAGTGACTAAACACTGCTAGAAATGAGGTTGCTAAATGGCAAAAAATAAAAAATCAAAGAGCCAGTTTAATTTGATTCCTCATCTCAAGAACATTGATGAAAAGGATGATCATCACAGTCAACATGAATAAATCTTTGGCTGACCCAGCCTCAGAACAACTACAATGGAACCTTCTTGGGTTAAACTGTCACCATCATAAAAGCTTTATTAACCGTATAGTCATTTAATGGAAATATTCTTAACTGTCATACAAGTGTAAAAAAAACCCTGTTATTATTAAGACATTAAAAAACACTGGGTTTGTTTAAATGACAGACGTGTATCTGCAACCCAAACCCCTCTCACACCTAATTTTTAAGCATTATTACTGGCAGCACATGGCTAAAAGGTTAACCAATGTAAAATGGTAATACAACAAAACACCTTACCTTAAAGGGGAGTTTAAAATGTTTACACCCCCAAAAATAGCTTTTTGTTATATTTGCTAAAACAGTCTATGACTTGACAGTAATACATGATCTGAATGATCTGAGGGAAAACAAATCAGCTCTCTTTTTTTAGAATGCAGTGTGTTGCAAAAAAATATGAAAAAGCAAAATATGAACGCTTATTTCATTGATACTCACGTAACTTAGTGTATCTCTTGCACAATATAGTATGCTGACATGTATGACGTCATTCACGACGGTGGTGCATCCATTGGAATAAATTGGAGAAATTATACAGAAAGCCAAAGCAAAAGACAAGCTGTTTCCTTTTTGACTGAATTCTAAATTGCACATCCTCAGGGGCATTCGACTTTAAAAGTACCACAGTAAAACTCTTCAGTAAACGTGATTTATTGATTTGATCCAGGCACGTGCACAGACATTTTTGGGGGCAGGTGCTCAAGCCAAAATTATTCATAAGCTTAAGAAAAAAAACAGTAGCATATATTTAACTTCCACCCATCCATTCTCAATACCACTTATCCTATTTAGGGTTGTGGGATGCTGAAGCCTATCCCAGTTGAAGAAAAGGAAGACTCGCATATGCAATGCAATCAACACACTCAATAACAAAAGCAGTTCAAGGGAGGCTACAAAGGCTATAAAGGTCAACATACCCCGGTTCAATTGGCAGGTTTTTGCAAGGAGAAAGGGGGGGGGGGGGGGCAAGGTGGGAGCATATGTACAAGTCTCCCAAGGACTCAAATAAATGCTCATCAGATTTAAAAAAACTTTGTGCGGAATTGATGACAGCGGTAGTAATTTATTTTTAAATATTGATGAATGAAGAAAAAAAAGGACTTCAACCAAAAGGGCACGTTTCTTTCATCCAGGGCAAATGGGTGGGTGCTTTAGCACCACCTAGTGGCTATGTGTGCACGTGCCTGATTCGATCACACATGCAAATGCACAGGATACTGATTATCAAGGAGTGTGGGGAAATTAGTCTGGTGAGAGATAAGCATGTCCTTAAAACGACCATATGCAAAAGTGGCGATAGGGAGGATTATCTTCTAATCAATCCACATGCAGTGATGGGTGTAGGCCAAGATCACAATGTCATTATTTTTGTATTAATGTACTTTTGCAGCCCATCACACATTTTCCCATGCAGCAATGCACATACCACATGTGACCAATGTTGTTAATGCCAGTAAACGAGGGAGACATTGAGAGCATTGTGGAGATCAACTGGTCCTTCCTTGGCAGCTGTTGACCTTCCAAGTCTGTGTGCTATACATGACTCTCACCACCCACTTTTTTTTCAGCCTTCAGAAAGCCCGGCTGTCTTTATCGCTCCTTGGGATCAGCAATTGCTCACGGACAGTCTCTCAGTAATGCAATCCATGCTGGGTATCTCCTCTTTGCACCGCTATGTGCTTTGCAAATGCAATGTACAAGAAGAGAATACAAGAGAGAAAAGTGTGTGTTGCTGCATTTCAAGTAACTTCCCAATCAAGCTTTAAACACTCTCAAGGCATGTCTGTCTGTATCATTTGAGCATTATAGAAATGGGCATTTGTACTGAGGTTTTGAAATGTCATTCTTCCACCTGCTGTAGGTCTTGGTGGTAATAAACAGCAGATACGTTATTTATATTCATAGTCGTAGTAATCTTGAGACCACAAAACAAGAGCCACATTGGCAAAACTACAAGCTGAGTTCAAGAGTAGTTTTAAGCTTTTGGTGACTCACAAATTATGCAGAGTGAAATATGGAAAAACATTTGGACCCCTTCCTGTTATGAGTGCTTCCTAAGCATCGTACCACAGGCTTAATTGGATGAATTTCTCTCTTGACAAGGAAGTGTACCCCCAGGCACAGATAAAAGACTTCTAAACTCTCTTTTGTGCCGCGTGAAGATGAAAGGCCGGCGCAGACAGCAGCTTGTCAAAAAGCAGCAGCTCCTGGCAGGTGTGAAGCGGACCAGAAGAACGACAGGTTATCATCAGCTTGCTGCTTGAGAAAATGAGTTGCGTCGCCGTCAAGTCCTGATGTCTTATTCTTACCTCTGTTTGCACCCCCAACCCGCTTCAATATGACAGACGCTTCATTGTTTACAAATAGGTGATGACTGTACTGTGTAGCTTACTCATAGCAAAGTCATTTTGCCACGAATTCAACAGCTCGGTGTGTTTATAAAAAATAAAAAAAAATAAAAAACAGCTACATTGCGAGGCAAGCATTGATTTTCCAACAGTTACACTGAAAATATTACTTGTTTTTAATTATAGACAATTTTCGATCAGGTGAACAATATTTGTTTGTCCGCCATGTTGGTGATCGAAATCCGTAGGATAAGCTAGACTTGAAACGGAAAGACTAGTAGAACGACTCGTTTGTTTTTGTTCATTAATTTTTTTTTCGGTATAACACTAATCAGTTATTATCATCTATGTTATACATTTTGAGATGTGCTTAGGTGAGGACTAAAAAGTTGACAGTGTACAGAGAAACTTTGGATGCAGTGGCAAAGGCACGACACAATGAAAAAGTGGCCATCATAGACAACTACGATCCCTACTCAATTAAAAAATCTCTCCGCCTCACTGTATGCGAAGACAAGCGGAAATAAAACTGGGACTCTTTCATTTAATGACCCGGAATAGTTGACACTTGCTTGGCTTACTTTAACTTAAACAAAACTGACTTTGTCTAACATTAGCCTCAAGCCTAGATAGCATTTGGTATGGTGGGAGTCAGCAGACTGACTTGTAAAAAAGTGTAGGTATGTACTGATATTGAACACAAGATACATATTTTATAATGAACTTATTGCTTTACATATGAATAAAACAACCATAAATTTTATGGGCATTTTATAAAGTTTTATTGTTCACCATCCAATACAAGATATGTATCAACTATTACATGCTTACAAAGAAAATGAGGCTCAGGTTTGATTGACACTGCCAGAAACTAGACTTTAAACCGATTTTATCGGGCTGATCGGTATCGGCCGATATTTGTGTGCTTTCTCTCAGCGTGTTGCAATGCAATATTTAGCATTTTATGCTGATCGGCTTTAATGTCATAATTCACCGATCCGATCAATGACGTCAAATAAAGTAATTTAATTACAGTAAGTTAGCACCCATTATTTCTGTCATGGAATGACGTCATTGATCGGCTCAGCAAAAGACATTCACTCCGCGTTGCCATCGTGCTCAGTATATTTGAATCCAAAAGCTAGTTTATTTTTAGCCTTGTCGCGCGTCTTTTGACGTAGTATTGGATCAGACTACAAGACAAATTTGCTCTTTCACAATTGCACTATTTCAGACTACTGCAATCTTGTATTCCGATACATCCGCATCCCGTTTTTTACGATCATTGGGTTTTATCTTGTCAACTCAAATGCGACCGGATACACTAGTTACCGTGGCGACGACAACAAGAGTGGATCGCGCCGACTGTATTCTAAGGACAAAATGGGGGAAAACGTGTGTTGGTGGTCACCGGTGCTCAGGACAGGAGAGGACGTTCGTTTAAGGCTTGCTTGAGGTATGTTCACGTACTTTTAATACGATACGGCTCGCAAGCAGGCAACAAAAACGTTATGTAGCCTAGCAAGCTAGTGGTACCACGAGCGGTTCGACGGAAACATGCCACCGTTCTGTCGAATCATGCTCTAAAGTTTTGGTGTGGGTGAAGTAATTGACTTAAAAATAAAGTAATTTAATTACAGTAAGTTAGCACCCATTATTTCTGTCATGTAATGTTGGTTTGACCTGACTGATTAGAATACACAATCTGACTAGAGCAGTGATTTCCAACCTTTATGGAGCCAAGGAACATATTTTACAATTGAAAAATCTCACAGCACACCAACAAACAAAAAAATGTCACAAAAAGTGGATACATTAATTACTGTATATACTTCCTGCCATCTAATAGAAGACCATTTATCATTTGTTCTGTCCGTCACTATGCCTCCCTGGCATAAATACATGAACAAAGATACATTATTTATTGTAAATATATTTTTTTGAGCAATTAACTACACAAGTATATACAGTAAATGAACACGTCATTTAAATAGACACATTGCTCCATCTTGTGATCAGTGATCGGCTACAAAAATCCTGATCGTGTAAAGCCTACCAGAAACTATGAATTTACAATATATGTCATTTTATGTGGTATAAAGTGGTGTAGAACTGCATTGCAACACGCTGAGAGAAAGCACAACACTTTGAATACTAGCGTGTAGTATTTCTTAATAATTGGTATAGCATGAACCAGCTTCTCAGCTTGGTTGGAAAACAATTCTAAATGAACAAATGGTTGTAGCAAACAAAAAGATCAACCAAAGTCACCTACCATAAATATTAAGAGAGATATGGTTTTAATCAATGGATTTGAACTCGACCTGGTATTTGAGTTGATTAAAAACGTGAGGAAATTAGGAGTAAGATAACAAACAATTCAAAGTACTGCAACCATCCATCCATTTTCTGAGCCGCTTCTCCTCACGAGGGTCGCGGGTGTGCTGGAGCCTATCCCAGCTATCATCGGGCAGGAGGCAGGGTACAACTTGAACTGGTTGCCAGCCAATCGCGGGGCACATACAAACAAACAACCACTCGCACTCACATTCACACACACGGGCAATTTAGAGTCGTCAATTAACCTACCATGCATGTTTTTGGGATGTGGGAGGAAACCGGAGTGCCCGGAGAAAACCCACCCAGGCACGGGGAGAACATGCAAATAGACGCTCTAACCAGTCGTCCACCGTGCCGCCAGTACTGCAACCTTATATTTATAACATATGTGGTATAAAAATTGATGGAAGTATTATTTCATCCATCCATTTTCTACACCGCTTAGCCTCATTATTATTATTATTAATATTATTATTATAAATATTAATTTGAGTGATTTGGAATTGTGGCACCCAACTGTGTGTGCTCACCAGAAATAATGCAAATGTATTGTTAATGTAAAAATGTTCGAGAGGGTAATGCTTCAATTCATAATCAAACTCTTTAAAAGATGGACATTGGTTAAATTGCTCTCTCATTTTCATACCAAGCGGCATATTAATAATGGATCGAGTGTGTAATTTTGCTCGCTACTCTGTGAGAGATGAGCGATGAAGAATGGCAATAATTGTACATGGACATGTTGGCAACAGAGCATCTGCTTCGTGCTGCACAATCAGCCCTGTCAGCATTGGGATAAAACTCAAAGATTGGTTGGAAGGGAAATAAGGGAATCACTTAGTTCAGAAAAAAAAAATAAACCAAGTTCAATTTCATCTTGTTTGGCATTTCATTAGACAAAAGCTCCTGCTCTCTTTTCACTGTTCATTTTGGAGCAAACAGTCAAATTATGATACAGGAGAATGAGGAGATATTTGGCTCATTGCACATTTTGTGGGAGTAGATTTGAATTGTCACATCCTATATTATTCAAACAGGGGCAGTGTTTTCTGGAACACCAATCAGTATGTATTTATGTATATGCTTAAATAATTATCTTTGCTTGTTGTTTTATTTCACAAGTCTTGGCAATCAATGTATCTGCTCCTCTTAGATGAACATTTCACTGACTGGTGGAGAGAATTTCCTTACTGAGAGTTTGCTTCCACCAAAACAAATGTCAAACAACAAACTTGTTTTATTTTGACTACAATTTTTTTGGGGAAATCCACTCAGGTCAGGAAAAAAGGTACAGCAAATCACATGTTTTTAAATCCTGTCTTTGTGGCCAACTTCAACAGTCATAGCAGTGGAAATGACAGCTTCTATAGACCAGAATACAATAAAAGCACAGAACAAGCTGCAATGCACTGTGATTACGGCTATAGAGATGTATTTTTGAACTCGTGGTTGACAGGCATTCATAACATGGATTAACTGAGGTACGAATTGGTATTGCTGGTCCTTCCTTCCAAGGAAATAAAATATGTCACATCAAGTGAGCTATAAAGTATAGCCATGCATTAGAAAAACTTTTATCCTGTCTGTAATGGTTTCTTTAAAATACATCTGCTTTTCATATTTGGTCATTATCATATATTTTATTACTTAGATCCAGATTGGATTTAGTGTAATTGGAATATTTTCAGATGACTTCTTTGTTGAATGTCATGCGTTCATTTCCTAAACCCAGGAGAGAAGGAGTAAAACTATATTGTCTCACTCAATTTTGCTCTCAACCTCACGATGACCAAGTTCTGATAAGGTCAGCGGGGCTCATCTTGTCACTGTGGCCTTTTTCTACGAGCTTATAACTTCTGTCTCTATCTGTCTTCATCAACGAGTCCATTGAATTCTTGCCAGAAAGAACATTAATAGTATTTGAAGCTCCTCTAATTAGACTAAAATAGATTCCATGTCACCACTGTGGTCAGTGTTATTCCCTCCAGGATCAAATATAAAAAAATACAGTCACATGTAAAATGGAAATGCCAGGTGCGCACCTGTACATCACAGATGCCAATTTTATACTCGAAGCATTCAAAAATACTATCTTGATCCTTCCTGCCCTTTGCCTGCTGACATATGCAGTAAAATCTCCTTGCCCTTAAATTAAAGAGATTCAAATCCTTGATAAGCATCCCTATATCTTCTTTTCTGGTGGTCTTATCTTCCAGCCTCTCGACTTCAAGACAGGTCAATGAATCATATGATACCTGATAGGAACTTCCATATCAAAATTTGCAATATATGTAACCAAGATCAAACTGTTTTTCACAGTTTTGCAGGGTTTATCTTCATTACTGTGCAAACATTCACGGCGGACACATATGAATGTAAACTGATTGGAGCATAGGAGCCCTTATCACTCATTCTACAGAACACTGTCCATCCATCTGAAGGGGAATTATAGTTATCACAGGCCTACAGGGAGCCATTATAAAGTCTTGTCTCACTGAATGGCTTAACCCAAGCCGCTTTTTGTTTGCTATAGACGAGAAACATCAGAGGCCCACAGAAAGACAATGTGAAGGCTGGCGGAGAATTAACTACAGTTCTGTCACACAAAGTAATACATCAAGAATTTTCTTGACACGTTTCATACAAAAGTGAATGAATGCATGCAATAGTGTATAAAGATGATGAACCAACCCCTTCACATGCTTACACATTCAACTTGAGTCTATAGTTCAATCTAAAGTCAAGAGTAAAAGAAGATCCAAAACCTTGACAATTCATAAAAGACATGTTCATGTGAGTGGACAATAAGATCATAGTACTCACCCAGTATTCTCAGGTATGGGGTCTTAATCACAGCGAGAACAAAGGAGAGGCAAGCACCCAGTATGAATATTAGACTGTCCAGCCCCACTCTTATTCAAAGAGTCTGACACGGAAAACTGAGCACAAGTGGAAACTGTGATGACAGGTGTGAATGCACATCAGACAAAAACAACAGGTATTACATTACTACCATGACGGGTAGTATGTTTTCTAAGAGGTACAATGTATAATACCGCCATGACATCCCAAGTGGGAACATGTGCCACAATAAAATCATATGAAGCAGTTAAAATTCAATATTTATCTGATAACATGACACAAACATAAGTAGCAGATTTAGTGAACAAACTTAAAGCTGTTTATTGACACGATCAGTTAAAGCTTACTCACAAACTAAACATAAAACAAAGAATTACACTTTGTGGATGTATAACAAACATAACATAACTTTGCTTTAAAGTTCACGAGATTGATGCTAACACATAATGAGAAACGGCATAGACCGGCTAACGAATAGCATCTACGTGACGAAGTTATATAACACTTCAAGCAACCGTGACCTGAACAAAAATGGCGCAGCAATGCATGTAGACAGACAATATAAGATTACTTGCAGGCATACTTTGTTTATCCTCTGTGAAAAACGACGACTATTACTGTATCTTACTGATTCAATTGTAAATCATGACTGGATTATACTGCAAGGTGCAATCAATTAATCAGGATGAACAAACTGTTAAATCTTTACATTTTATGTAATTATCACAATATGTTCTATGAAGTAAATACTATACAGTGCCATATTCCTTATTAAAAACACATAAAAAAATTGTTGGGTTTTTTGGGGAGGCTGGAATAGATTAATGGCATTTCTATTCATTTCAATGGAGAAAGATGATTTGAGATAATTTGATTCGTGAGCATTTTCACAGAACGAGTTAAACTTTTGTCTTAATTTACTTGTTTAATTTACACCAGCGAGCACTACTGATTCTGAAGGCCCTGGACAGATTACTGTAGCGTGACATGTCTGCACATAGAAGCTGAAATCTGATTGGACAAACAATCTAACATCCAGATACACGTACTGGAAGCAATTCAGCCAAGTGAAATGCTACGACATGAAGAAAATGTACTCCTGGGATCAAATTAATAACATCAGTGGAACAAATATTTGAATTTAGGTTGTCAATGTAGGTCAGAGGTAGCAGAGAAACCCACCACTGGTAAAATACAGGACTAAGGTAACATTGTTTTATCTGGTTAACCTTCTCAAGCTTCGAGCAAGCACTGTTGTTACTGATGCATTCTAATGAATGACCTTTCCCTGTGCCCGTGGGATGTCTCAAGTTTGATACGGTCAATCCAGACTTCTCTATTTTCATGCTGCAGGTCTTTCGTTCACTGGTCACAGCATTTGTTCACAAATGTGAGATTATCAGCAGGGCATGTGTATGCCGCTTGATTCACAATGCACTGGCTCTCATTCACCCACTCATACTGTCGGTCCAAGGTGGCAACCATCTTATCCAGAGCAATCAAGGACACGTGGCCAATGGCTAATAAACTGATAACCTTCCAATTACTGGTTGGCCACTCAGCCTTTTGAAGTACGTCAAGTTGCAGAATGCCACTCGAGTGGGGTTGATCCAGCATTTGCGGACCCTGTCTTGCTCATAGGAAGTGTACTATTTGTCTTTTTAAACCGTACTCCTCATCAGTGGGTATAGCGTGGGTTGCCATAGCCTGAGGCGAGTCAAACAATTTACGCCTCCCTACCCCAATCATAACCTAGCACATGTCCAGTCTTTGACATAGTTAGCTCAATCATCACATTGGCACAATCAGACCAGTGTTGTAATATAATAAAATCGACTCAATACTGACTATACTTCAACCAACAGTGAGCAATTATGACAGGGCAAGAGGGTTGTTGTGGAGTTGTAGTTTAGTTTCAACTAGTGAGCGCTGACTACACAAAACACAACTGCACTACACAATGACAGCTATCTAGCTCTGAAGAGCAATGAAAGGAGGATCGATTTTGTCATTAAATAACCAGCATCTCTGTTGAGTAAGATGTATTTTATTTCACATTTTTGTAATTATTAGATAAATATTGATTGTTAATTATTAGAGTGTGGAGGCTTGAGTTGTTTGGAGGGGATGTATTAAAAGATAAACAGTTAACTATGTTTCTTTCTTTAATAATGATGGTATGCAAAATGTCTGTTTCTCTTTGTAATGCCACGCATAGTTACGTTTTTTTTATTTATTAATATTTTGTAAAATTGTGATGTGTTGTGGTGGCATTAAGAGGTGGATTAGGTCACTGAAGTCTCCACTGAAGATCAAAGTCAGAAATGCACCGCTGCCACTTAAATACTGTGTTGAATTTAATAACCAATGACAAAGTTGTAATAAGAAGGTGATGTACCTCACACATCTCATCTTTTTTTTTAACATTCTTAGCTGTCACACAGGTCTAAAAATAAATAAATAAATGTTTAAAAAATGAACCGCAATTATTTGTAACGGGTCAACGCTCATGCCCTAACTTGAGTTTCCCAAATGTCCGCATTTTTTGTCCCTTAAAGATCACCATACATTCTGGAAACTGTCCATGGGCCTCAGGGGTTAAACTCAATTGAGATGATAAATATGCACGGTAATATGCATATTCTGCACCGATGATTTGTGTCATACATGCATACATGAGTGATAAAGAGCCTCCTGCCGTGTTTATTTGCATGGTCTGGCTGAAGTGAGATATGATCTGGTTTGCAAAGAACATTGGCCTCAAAATGATTCATGGGGTTTAGATACAGTTGGTCATTAAAAAGGTGACTTTCTCATAGAGAGACCATGTCTTTATTACATGTTAATAATCTGGAGATATTTTGTAGCCATGAACCAGTCATTTCAAGAAATTGAATTGAACAATTATTAGTGTATAAAGTGTTGGTTAATCGGTAGGAGTTTGTCTGTACCTGATGCCATATGTCAAGAACTTTTCCGAGGGTTATGTACACGGTCTTTGTAGTCCTATTAGGATTTGACGTGAGGTAAACCTTTGGTGACGATGTGGACGACGAGTGCGCTGAAAGGGACAACCTGGAAAGAAACTCACATCAGCACTCTCACAAGCTCCACGAGGTATGGAACCGAAGGCACATGCGATGCTTTAAAGGGACAACCTGGAAAGAAACTCACATCAGCACTCTCACAAGCTCCACGAGGTATGGAACCGAAGGCACATGCGATGCTTTTGTAAGTAAATAGTTTGTGCTGCCGTAATGTGCTCGCCTCCACGTTTGTTCTTAAATGCGTTTTAATGTAAAAAAAATAAAAATAAAAAATATAGTGACGGGCGGACAATTTTTTTTATTTTTTGTTGAATATTAGTTACGATTAAAAATAATAAAGAAATATAATTGTTACTCGTATATCGTTATGTTTGACAGGCTGTAAAATCGCGCATGCGTAGTAGAAACACTGCCTAGCCTGCTAAGCTACCAACCAGATCAGCAAGAAACACAGTAAGCTAGCTCACATATAAATTAGACAAAGAAAGCTTGTGAAGAGTCTCCCCGAAAAAGAGTCCAAAGTGACGGAGGGTGACAGGAGCGCGTGTGACACTAAGCGGCATACCTTACTCGATACATACGGAAGTATGAAATTGAAAGGTACGCCGTCACGATGTATTTTCCAACTTTTTTGGCAGTCGATGTACATGTTAGCTTGGGCTAGCTGCTAGTTAGCAGACGTTGTTTTCCCACCAGCAGCAAACGTGAGGGGCTTACGTTAGCTCGCTCGGCTAGCATTCTGTCAAAAGAGCTGCATAGGCCCTTTGTTTTGCACTATGGAAAAGGTAACATTACTGGATTTTATACCGGATTTCTTTTTCGGTTTGCTGTGTGGCAACGATATCGGTGTTCACGTTAAGACAAATGTGTAGTTAATGTTTGTGCCAAGCTAGCCGATTGTTGTTAGCCGCATTTGCGGTCTAAAGCTAACGAGAATCCAACATAAGCCTTGCGAGTGATAATTTAAATGCTAGTTTGGATTAAGTACGAAGTCGCCCGTTGATAGACTTGCTTGTCTCGATATTAGTTCACGGAAATAACTTTGTTTCGAAATAAACTGTCGTGTTTTTAGGGCGTTAGTGCTAGTAAATACGTGCGAACAAATTGATTGAAAACGATGTTGACACCTGATGTACTTTCACTTAACTGATGTAAAAAAAAAAAAATTTTAAAAAGAGAGCTGTTGATCATCATCATATTGAACATCTTATTGAGTTTGGGTGGTTCTAGCTAGGCAAAATGTCTTCATTCAATACAGATTATCTAAATGTCAGTCCCAATAGCATAATTGCTGTTTGAAAGGCAAAAAACATCAAGATAGAAACTAAACTGCGCTTACTCTTGTCTTAACCTGTCCAGATCAGTGTTTTTAACTTGTCAACCACTAAGTTCAGCATTCAAATACAAACAAATGATACATCAATTATGCAAGCTATTCACAGCCTCCACTACATAAATTCATGCTTACGACTGGTTTCATAACATTTATTTTTCAGAAGGTAGTTCCTTTTATAATTTATTAGGGAAACTAGTACAGGCACATGTAGGAGTGATGTAAAATGTCTATAATTGCTCTTAATTAGAATCAGTAAGCAAGTTCTCTGTCTTCCTTGTAGGCTGGGACATGAAGATGGGGCCATGAAATATCCTGTGACATACTAGATATACCACCTTTGAAATACTTAAAACTGCTCAGAGGTAAGTGTTTAATTCACATTTTTAAAATTGACTGCATCGCTGTTGTTGCTACACTGTACAATCTAGGCTTTACACGATCAGGATTTTTGGGACCGATCAGCGAGTTTAAAAAACGATAAACGATCACCTATCCGATCACAAGATGGAGGAATGTGTCTATTTAAATCACATGTTCATTTACTGTATATACCTGTGTACTTAATTGCTCAAAAAAATATATTTACAATAACTAATGTATCTTTGTTCCTCTATTTATGCCAGTGAGGCATAGTGACAGACAGAACAAATGAATGGTCTTCTATTAGAGGGCAGGAAGTAAATACAGTAATTAATGTATCCACTTTTTGTGACATTTTTGTTTGTTGGTGTGCTGTGAGATTTTTCAATTGTAAAATATGTTACTTAGCTCCATAAAGGTTGGAAATCACTACTCTAGTCAGCTCATGTATTCTAATCGGTCAGGTCAAACCAACATTACATGACATAAATAATGGGTGCTAACTTACTGTAATTAAATTACTTTATTTTTAATTAAATTACTTCACCCAAACCGAAACTTTAGAGCATGATTTGACAGAACGGCGGCATGTTTACGTCGAACCGCTCGTGGTACCACTAGCTTGCTAGGCTACATAACGTTTTTGTTGCCTGCTTGCGAGCCGTATCGTATTAAAAGTACGTGAGCATACCTCAAGCAAGCCTTAAACGAACGTCCTCTCCTGTCCTGAGCACCGGTGACCACCAACACACGTTTTTCCCCATTTTGTTCTTATAATATAGTCGGCGCGATCCACTCTTGTTGTCGTCGCCACAGTAACAAGTGTATCTGGTCGCATTTGAGTTGACAAGATAAAGCCCAGTGATCGTAAAAAACGGGATGCAGTGGTATCGGAATACAAGATTTTATTGTAGTAGTCTGACAGTGCAATCGTGAAAGAGAAAATTTGTCTTGTAGTCTGATCCGGGCATTAAGTGTTGTCTGTCTCAGAGGTGTTTCCTGTTCCACACCGCCGACACGTTGTTTTTATTTTATTTTTTTAAATAACTTTATTGGCCGTCAGATATTGCCAATACTACGTCAAAAGACGTGCGACAAGGCTAAAAATAAACTAGCTTTTGGATTCACATATACTGTTCACGATGGCGACGCGGAGTGAATGTCTCGGCGAATTATGACATTAAAGCCGATCGGCATAAAATGCAAATTATTGGCCGATACCAATCAGCCCAATAAAATCGGTGTAAAGTCTCGTACAATTCTTTTTATTTAGTATGCCCTGCGATTGGCTGGCAACCAGTTCAGGGTGTACCCTGCCTCCTGCCCGATGATAGCTGTGATAGGCTCCATCACGCCCGCGACCCTAGTGAGGAGAAGCGGCTCGGAAAATAGATAATATACCTGGGGGGGGGGGCCAGTATGGGTAAGTGGAGGGAGTGTGACATTATTGGTTGACTTGGACCAGCGGAGCCATGCTGTCTGATCATTTTATGATGTTAAATATTGAGCATTTAAAATGTTAATTCATGTTTTGCATTTGTTTTGACAAAAGCAAAATTTTTTTAAGAGGAAGTGCTTGTTTTCACATCATTATTAAATAAATATATATTTATTTATATTAGTTTGGTGGAAGTTAATGCTCGGGGTGAAAACTTTCAGAACTTGTTTGGTATCATGAGAATTAAATCCCAGGAAGGAAAAATAATAATTTTAATACATTGTCATTTGTTATGTCTAAGCAAAGAGGGAAAAATTAAAATCAGAAATCATATTTTGTGAAATAGGAGATTTTATATCACCCAGCTTTGCAATAGGTTGACTCTTGACACTCATTCTTTTGGAAAGGATACATGAGTTTAAATCGTGGAATACAGTGAACCCCCGGATACTCATGGTTTGGACCCGTGGATTCTCCTATCTGCTGATTTTTGTTTAAAAGTCATTTTCTTTTCCTTTTTTTCCAATTTTTTTGTTCTAGTTTTTCTTTTTGTTTTTCTTTTTTTGGGGTGGTGAACCAACCCTGAAAACTCTCATTCGTGGTGTAGCCCTGCTTATACAGTAATTTTGGACGATTTAAAAAAATGTTTCAATTGTATGTGGATTTTAGCTATTCATGGTCCGACCCGGTCCCTATCCGCTGCGAATAGCGACGGTCCACTGTACATGTAAAGGTTAAGGAAGTAGTACAAGGTAATCTCATATTAAAAATAATCACTCTAACGCAGTGTGAAGATATGACTTGCATTATTAAAATATTACGCCTCATTTGTCACTGAAAACACTGAAAGTCTCAGCATTGTGTCCAAAGTTTTTTTTATTTACAAAACGTTTGATTTCTGGCAGCAGACGTGTTGTGTTCATCAAACAAGTGGAAACTTGTGAAAGACAGCAACAAGATGTCTCCGTTAATAGAAAATGTTGATAGAAAATGTCCGCCTGTTCGTGTGAATACTTCTTTCATAAAAGTCTCACTAGCAGTTTGTTGGCAGGCTGCTTCTATCACACTTAGAACCAAGCTGTCAGCAGCCAGCCTACAAGGTTTTGATCTTTGAATGTCTGTTTATGCACTCACCTAAGATAGTACTTTGTTTTTTTGTGATGTGAAATTCAGTTCCTGCCCCAAATAAAAAAAGTTTTATTTTTTTCCCTGCCTAGTGCTTTAAAGACGAGAGTGCTACCTCCAAAGTGGTGATGTCACGGGTTCCCACGCCCCCTCCTCCTGGGGAGATGTCAAGTGGACCTGTGGCAGAGAGCTGGTGTTACACACAGGTTTGAGCAATCAACACGTTACTCATTTTCTCTCCAAGAAAGCCGTGTCATCACTTTCCGATAGCTTGTAACGTAATCTCAAATACTTTAGACTAAACACTTGTCATGTTTTTTCTTTTGGCTCCAAGGTCAAGGTTGTCAAGTTTTCCTACATGTGGACCATAAACAACTTTAGTTTTTGCAGAGAAGAAATGGGAGAGGTGCTGAAGAGCTCAACCTTCTCCTCTGGCCCTAATGACAAAATGAAGTGGTCAGTGACTAATTTTTGCCAATTACATGTAAACAATATCACTAAAGCAAATGGAAAAAAGTGGTACACACTGTTATGAAAACAGTCATAATTTACAAAAGAAAAAATAATGTGAATCTACTGTAAAAATGAAATTCAATGAAACATTTGTCTAAGACCAGCAACTATGTCTGCTGTACAGTATATTAATTGGACATTACTAAATATTTGATAAAAGCACTTCTGAGTAGATGATTGGACAGCCACAAACGTTATTACATTAAAATGATGGTGTTGAGATGCCAAAACCTTTTAATTGGTAGTGTAACCTGTCCTGAAATTCAACCTGACCAGGCCCTCAATAGTCCTCAGCATAATGCAGGTCTGCATTTATGCTCGTAATCTTACAACTTTACTCTCCTGGTGTTCTTTTTTTCTTTTCAGTGTAGCCCTAAACACACATTTGTAATATTCTAACAGTATAAATATTTTACATACATAATGTTCAATAGTATGAACGCAGATGTCATCGTAAATCGTCCGCATGTCTTTAGTACCTGCGTGGTAATTGGTGTCAGTCTGTCATAAGCGAGAGGCTCTTCCCTGAAGGCTTGACATAAAATTGTTTTGACAACAGCAGCTTAAAGCGCGTGACTCCTTTTCTAACTTTACTGATGGGCTTCTGTTTATGTGACAGGTGTCTGCGAGTCAATCCAAAGGGACTTGATGATGAAAGCAAAGATTATCTGTCATTATATTTACTTCTTGTTAGTTGTCCAAAAAGTGAAGTCAGAGCAAAATTCAAGTTTTCCTTGTTGAATGCTAAGCGAGAGGAGACAAAAGCAATGGGTAAGTGCGAGTGCTCAACACATCATCACGCACATGTTCTATTGCAACTTGGAAACATTTTAAAGTGGTATTGTCATAAAAAAAAATTGTGGATTTCTGTTTTTTTTTTTTTTTGCAGAAAGCCAAAGAGCCTACAGGTTTGTCCAAGGCAAAGATTGGGGCTTCAAAAAGTTTATCAGGAGAGATTTCCTCCTGGATGAAGCCAACGGACTGCTTCCTGATGACAAACTTACTCTTTTCTGTGAGGTAATTGTTCAACTCCAGTCTATCCACATTAATTCCTCTCCAACGATGGAAAAGGTTGTTTGTTGGTAGAGTGGGATCACCTGTGGTCGGAATCTTTAGCCACCTAACCGTTCCATTACAATTTAGAGGATATTTTATTTCTAAAAACAAATTTTTTCTACTACTTTTAAAATGCATTGGAATCTAGGTTTTCATGATGAGTCTGTTCTACAAAGTCTGATTAAAACCCGATCATATTAAAACTGAAGCCCGTTTTCATATAGGAAATAATGTAAATCCAATTTGTCCGTGCCACAAATAACAAAACACAAACCGTATAACTACAGTTTTAAAGACAGAAAACCGTGACAATTGTTTGACAAAACTGACACGCATGAAAAGTAATGGCAGACAAAGGAGCAGCAAACAGTCAGTGGTGAAAAGAAGATGCTGTTGAACTGATTTTTAAAAAATGTATTTAAAAAAAAAAAAAAAAAACATTAAAAAAAACGTTGACTACGGTTGCACAAAGTCCTTGAAATT